>NW_006399870.1:2605415-2613027 GCF_000299155.1 Elephantulus edwardii
CATAATGTTCTCCAGAGTCAACCATTTTGAATAATATTGCATGAGTTCCTTGTTTTTTAATGCAGCATAGTATTCCATTGTGCGAGTCAGCAAGTACTAATGTATGACCTTAAGTGTATCCCAACTAAATTTAAAAGCCATCTTAAGGATAGATTTGAGAAACTGAGCACTAATAACTGAAAAACAGATGAGTTGTGGAATGACATCTGGGACATCATCCATGAAGAAAGCAAAAGATCATTATAAAGACCAGGAAGAAAGAAAAGGCCCAAATGGATGTCCGAAAAGACATGAAGACTTGCACTGGAATGAAGAGAAGCCAAAGCAAGGGAAAGGAATGCTGATGTAAGAGAGCTAAGCAGAGGATTTCAAAGGGCAGCTCAAGAGGCAAAGCAAAGCATTATAATGAAATGTGCAAAGAGCTGGGATTAGAAAACCAAAAGGAAATATGTTGTTGGTGGTGGTGTGTGTGTGTTGTTTTTTGTGTTGTTGGGGTTTGGTTTGTTGTTTTGTTGTTTGTTTGTTTTTTAGTTTAAAAAAGGATGTACTAATGGGTGGAGAAAAATTTCTAAGATGCAAAGTAAAGTGTTTTCTGACAAGAGTTGAAAGGTGATACCCTCTGGTTTAGGACCAGGATTAGACTGAGAACCTGTGGCTTCAGGGCACCACAGTCACTCCAAAGAGTTCAGCAGCTGGGAGAGGAAAGTCCAAGCCAGGAGAGTTGTCCTCACAATGGACACCAGGTTTCTGTAGTTCTCCAACATCATGGAGAAGGCCTTGGTACATGGCCTTCTGAGAAGGCTCCAGAAGCTTCTACTCTTCACAGGTGACCTTCACAGACACATCACTGAATGTTAGTGATTTCTGAACCTTTACCATCTTCCTTTTTCCTTGGGATGCACCCATCACCTCAGATGCTCTGGCTTTGCCTTTTCTTGATGCGCTTTTATTCCTTTTCCGAAATCTCAGTCGCCCCTGAGCAGTGTCCCTTCGTAAACTAACAGAAGGTCAGCCAGACACCCCATAGTAACCTGACAACAGCCCTCGGTCCCAGCATACAAGTTCCAGAGCTTCTGATTTTCCAAAGCTTCCTTCACAGGATGCTATCTGGTGTGTTTTGATTTCTCAGTACTGAATAACTTATCTCTATACAGTCTCTTCAATGGGAGGAAAGATACACTTATAGTGCCCAAGGAGGCTCTGAAATCTTATAGACTAGGATTGCAAACTACAGCATGTACGCACTACTGCAATAACCACACATTTACAGGAAATATGCTCTTTACATTTCTGAAGAGGAAAGAACTGAAGAACCAATTCAAGCCTTGAGCTTCAAAACTGAAGGATTCTATGGACAAAATCTTGAAGGATGCAGGAAGCATCATAAGATGAGAGAAGCAATGCATAGAGTCATGGTACCTAAAATAATTGATCTGTGCTGGACCATTTCAGAAAGTAGCATATGATCAAGAATCAATGGCAATAAAGGAAGAAGTTCAAGCTGCACTAAAGTTGTTGGAAAAAATAAGGCCCTAGTAATTGATGGAATACGTGTTTAGGTGTTCCAGGGCACTGATACAACACCAGTCTGCCAACAAGTGTGGACAACAGCTACCTGATCAATTTCCTGAAAGACTGATATTTGTTTCCATTCCTCAAAGGGTGCAACAATGAATGAATGGAATCCCAAAATCTCTGTAGATGTTCATTGAAATGAAAAATAAACAACCTAAATTTAAAAAAAAAGCAAAAAAAAAAAGGTAATCCAACAGAATTTGGAAATTATCAAACAATATCATTAGTATCACATGAAAGTAAAATCTTGCTGAAGATTATTTTAAAATGACTGGAACCTTATATAGATGGGAAACTTCCAGAAATTCAAGCTGAGGCCACAAGAGGCTATAAACAATCTAGAACAAGAGATGCATTGCAAGTAGACTGAGGGAGAGAAGAGTAAGACAAAGAGAGTAAAATGTGTAACAATGAATGAATGAAAACCCAACCCTCTATAATCTTTTGTTAAAAAAACAATGTAAAAAAAAATTAAAAGCACTCTGATTTAAAAAAAAAAATAAAAGAGGCATCCATAGCACAAAAGATATCATTGCTGTTGTCAGATGGATTTTGCTTGAAAGCGGAAAATTCCAGAAAAATGTTTACTTGTGTTTTATTGACTGTGCATAGACATTTGGCTATATGGACCATAATGAATTATGGCTAATTGAGAAGAATGGGAGTCACAGACACTTAATTGTGCTCATGAGGAGCCTATACTTAGTCCAAGAAGTTGTTTAAACACAACAGGGAGTACTGCGTGGTTTAAAAGTAAAAAAGCTGTGTGTTAGCATTATATTCTTTCTCCATACTTATTTAATCTGTATGCCGAGCAAATCATTTACGAAGCTGAACTATATGAAGAAGAATATGGCATTAGGATTTGAGGAAGATTTATCAACAACCTGTATTATGCAGGTGGAGGCCTGCTCAAGGGAGTGTCTTTAAAATCATTGATGAGATGATGGGTCTGTGGGCTGGCCTGGGGCCTGGGATCTTGGAGTCTCCCCCAACCCTGGAAGTTGGCTGGCTGGCTGACATCTCGGTGGCAGTCTCATGTTGGAGGCAATCAGGCAAGGGAAGTTTCTGGGGTCCTTTTTGTTGTGTGTCACTGTTCTTTTTCTCCCTCAAAAGTGGGTGGCCTTGAACCTTAGACTAAGGGTATAGGTGGAGGCCTGCCCGAGGGTGTGACTTTAAAATTGTTAATGAGGTGATGGGTCACACTCTCTTATAAATGTACAGAAATGATGTTAATTGTAGAAATGAGTTCAGGTCTTTTGTGCAAAGCTTACTCTGAGTCATATCGACTTGACACTTAACCACTGCTAAATGAGAGTAGTGCTGTTATGTCTGGAGGAACATTCTTCCACTCTGCACATCATTCTTTGTCACTGTGCTGTATGAGGTAACCTGGGTTTGCTGTGATGCCGAACCTTGTGCCATGGGAATGTCAAATACCATAATGGTTTCTCATTGTGGACAGTATTTGGTGGAGCTCCCAGTTGTTGGAGTTTTTTTTGGGGGGGGGTTGTTTGTTTTTTATGTAAAGTATGAATATTTATTTTAGGCTTTAGATCCCAATTGATTTCAAAAAACAAATTCTGATTTCTTTCAAAATAGCTGAGGCCTCTGTGTTGGATGATTTCAGCGAGGCAGAAGGTGTTCTGGGTCCTCCATTACAAAGTCCCTGACCCCCACCAAATTCCAGCCTCATGAAGGAAAAAACAAAATTCGCCTCCACGAGCCTAACCAAACAGGGCTGAACAAACTCATATGCACTAATACTGGAGATAAGCAGCTAAACCTTGGCAAATCTGCTTTGCTTTTTTCTTTATAAGTTTGTGGGGTTTGTTTTTTTTGGTTTTTTTTTCCATTTTCTTTTGCTACCCAGTAGATGCAGCACTTGTGAACTCCCAATGGACTTCCAGCTTTAAATACATTAAAATTCTTGATGAAAGACTACTTAATTCTTCAAGAATCTAAAAGAGACCAAACATGTTTTGTTGTGAACACTTTGCAGAGACGAAGTGAGGCGGGAGTTTGGGTTGGTTTTTGTTGGTTTTTTTTTTTTTTTTAAAAAAAAAAGAATCAATACAGTGATGGAGGGGAAAAGAATGCAAGAACTCAGACATTCTGTGGAGGGTTACTCTCTCTCCATTAAGAGGTCCGTAAAAAGGAGCAAACTGAGATCCAGAAGGGGAGCCAGCAGGAGCCATGTTTGTTTCCCCACCCCGTGAATAGGTTTTTGCCTAGGGGCCTCTGCTAGGTCCCCACTTGCTCCCCTCCCTTTGGCCTGAGATGGGCAGGGTAGTACGGGGCATCAAAGGAGCACGTCACAATTCCTCATTCCCAGAATCATCATCATCGTAACAGTCGGCATCTTCCTCCTCATCATCCTCATCATCAATGTCGTCACCCTACAAGTCGTCATAAAGCAAATCTGAGCTGTTGTCATTGGAAGGCACTTTAGTTTTGATGCAGTATTCCGCCAGGGTTGTGGGGACCTTCACTCCATCCTTTTCTGCTTCGGCTTTAGTTTCCTAATGATTTCAGCATACTCTTTGTCTTTTCCTTTACTGTCCCTCCATTTCCTGAACATAACTGAAGCATCCACATTGGCTGGGGAGAAGGTGTTGGGCTCATTAAGCAGTGAGATTACACTTAACAGGATAGTCCTGACATTCTGAGTAGGGTTCCACCTTTCGGACGGCAGTTCTCCACTCTGGATCATCTACAGGTGGGTGAAGAATTGAAATGCATACATGTCCATTCTCATAAATGTTGGGGTGCCACATTTTGGTCAAGAATCTGAAGGTAGGTGGTGAATATGGGTAGTCAATAGGAAATTTAATATGCGCCTTAAAGTAGCCGCCTTCGCAGAGAGTGTTGGGGGTGTCCGAAGATGGCCACCTCACAGTTGTAGAGGTCGGACTCATCCACCAGGGTGATCCGGAAGCCCTCCACCGGCTCCTCCTGCAGGGATTTCAGCTCGAGCGTCAGGGCCTTCTGCGAGCTGGTCTTCTGCTGCTAGGTCATCGTGGCACCGGGGGCCCCAGTCCTCATGCACCCGGCCGGGCCGCACCAGGCTCCGGTCTTCACTCACCGGGCGGGCCGGACCAGGCCCAGACGGCGGGCCGGGCCCTTTTCTTCATACTAGGGCGGGGTGGGGGAAGGGGCTCAGGGAGTTAGTGGGGGAAATGGAGCTCCCAGTTTTAAAACAGGCTGGGAAGCAGAACTGGCATCCACTTCCTAAACCACATACCTCTGGAAACGCTATGAACTTGGAGGAACAAATGATAGCTATGGAAAGGCATTCTGTCTTTTGCTCATAGAGTCACTGTGAGTCAAACTTGACTCAACAGCAATCAACAATAACCACCACAAGGGCTTATGAAAAGACAGGACAGAGATTATGTGGATGACGCAGAACAGGGCAAGATTCAGATCACTTGTTCATAGGATCTCTATGAGTAGTAGTAGTTGACTTTATGGCACCTAAAAGCAATGATCACAGGAGAAAGATGAGCCATTTCTTCCGTTAAAGCTTTGCAGTCCTGGAAACCAGATGGAAAGTCAGGTCAGAATCAATCGGTGACAATGAGTTTGGTTTTTCTTCTTTCTCTCTTTCTTTCTTTCTTTCTCTCTCTCTCTCCCTCCCTCCCTTCCCCCTCCCTCCCTCTCTCCCCCTCCCTCCCTCTCTGTCTCTCTCTGTCTCTCTCTCTCTGTCTAATGGTAAGGATCTGTGCTGCCAACTTGAAGGCATGTAGTTCAAATCCACCAATTTTTTTTATTTATGGTGGATTCTGGTGTTAAATATGACAGTGAATTAGAGAAAATTGAGGTGTGAAATAAAGTAACTGGAGTTGCTAAGAGAGGGACCTTCAAGAAGACAATGCCAGAGCCTTGGCCTATGTGAATCTGTGTACTTCCTGACTACACATAACCCTCACTTTCTAGACCATTGTGATACGTGGTTTCCATTCTGTTTATTCTTCCCTAAATTGTTCTCTCTTCTGTCCTTCCCTGATTGTCATGTGCAACACCACCAATCCCTACCTTCACTGTTTATAGATTCCTTGTTGTTGTTATGTGCTATTGAGTCACCTGTGACTAATAGTCACCCATGACCCTATACAATAGCTCTGAAGCCTGCCCTATCCTGAGCCAGTGTCATTGACTCTACAAACCTAATTCCCACTGCTCCAGTAGCCCATCCTGATGTGGTGTCAATCCATCTCATCTCGGGTTTTCTCTCTACCCTTCCAAGCATGATGTCCTTCTCCAAGGACTGGTCCCTCCTGGCCACATGCCCAAAGTATGTGAATTGGAGAATAAAAATCCTTGCCTTGGATTTTGAAATATAGTTTCACCTTTTCCAAGACAGACTCATTTGTTCTCCTGGCCTCCATGGTATGAACAATATTCTTCTCCAGCACCACAACTCAAAAGCATCAACTCTTTTTCTGTCATCCTTAGTCATTATACAGCTTTCTGATGTGTAGCAAGTAATTGCGAAGACTATAGCCTGGATCAGGTGCACCTAAGTCTCTAGACTAATATTGCTCTTTAGCACTTTGAAGAGGTCCCTGACAGCAGACTTCCCCAATGCAATTCAATGCATCTTTTGATTTCCTGACTACTGGTGCCAAGAGTGTTGACTGTGGAGCTGAGCAAGCTGAAATTATTAACAGCCTCAATCTCTTCTCTGTCCATCCTGGTGTGGTGAGAATTTTTGTTTTCTTGATGTTGAGCTTCAATCCATATTGAAACTACAGTCCTTGACCGTTTGCAGCACATGCTTCAAGTCCCCCTCAGTTTCAGTAAACAAGGTTGTATCATCTGCATCTGCAGATTGTTGATGCCACACTCCTTCTCATAAACTCTAGGTTCCCAAATGATCTGTTCTGCATACAGATTTAAAAGGTATGGAAACAGGACACATCCTATCCTAATTTTGAACCAAGCAGTTTCCTTGCTCTGTTCTGACAACTGCACTGTTTTATGATCTACACAAATGCCTTTGCATAGTCAATGAAGCACAGATAGGCATTCCTCTGGTACTCTTTGCTTTCAGCCAAAATCCATCTCCAGTGCACAGCCTCTTCTAAACTCAGCTTATATTTCTGGTAGTTCTCTGTTGTATTCTTCTAGTCATTTGGGGATAATCTTCAGCAGGATTTTCCTTGTGTGTGGTATTAGTGATATTGTTAGATAATTTCCACACTCTATTGGGTCATCTTTTTTTGGAATAGGATTAAATATAGATCTCTTCCAATCAGTTGGCTAGGTATTTGTCCTCAAGATTTCTTGACACAATCTGGTGAGCACATCCAGGGATGCATATGTTTGTTGAAATATGTCAGTTGGTATACCATCAATTCCTGTAGCCTTGGGTTTTTTTTTGCCAATTCCTTAAGAGCAATTTGAACTTCCTCTTTCATCATCATTTTCTCTTATCATGTGTTGTTTCTTTAAATTCTTCTGTGTCAGCCAATTCTATTTTGTACAGTGACTCTGTATATTCCTCTCATCTTCGTTTAATGCTTACTAGATCATTCCATAGTCTGTCCTTAGCATCTTTAAGTATTGCAACTTGAGGCTTGAATTTTTTCTTCAGTTCTTTCCATTTAAGAAATCTTGAGCAAGTTCAGCCCTTTTGATTTTCTGATGCTTCATAATACTTTGTTTTGTCTTCTTGTGCTTTCTTAGACATATTCTTTTATCTTCTCAGCTCCTCAGCCATGGAAGGCCTCCTCTCCAGCTCAGTAACTGACAAATCCATGCTTCCAGTTAGACAGCTCAGATAGCTCTTTTTCTCTCTCACTCCTTAGTCATGACTTCAGCAGCCTTATCTGATCTAACTTGTACCACCTCCATGCTTATTCTGTGGTCTAAATCACTATGAATATCAGAGGAATGTCTATCTGTGCTTCATTGACTATGCAAAGGCATTTGACTGTATAGATCATAACAAACTGTGGCTGACTCTGAGAAGAATGGGAATCCCAGAACACTTGATCGTTCTAATGCGAAACTTATACTTGGACCAGGAGGC
>NW_006399870.1:2613932-2621052 GCF_000299155.1 Elephantulus edwardii
TGTTGTACATAGGGTTGCTATGAGTCGCAGGCGACTCGACGGCACATAACAACAACAACAACAACAAATCACTATTATCTCTTACCTAAATTATTTCAGTAGTCTCCTCACCAGTATATCCACTTGAATCTTTTTCTTTTTTGGTCTTTTCTCAACTAACCAGTCAGAGTTTAAAAATGTCAGTTTAAATGTCCATTAGATCATGCTACTCCTCTATTATGGATTGAATTCTGTCCTCCAGAGTAAAGGAGCCCAGATGGCATAGATGGCAACAAGTTGCACTGGTAACCCAAAGGCTATGCCTCTCTAGTGCAGCTCCACGGAGAAAATATGGGCCATCTCCACTCCTGTCATTTACAACCTAAGAAACCCAATAGCAATAGTTGGCCAGCAAAAAGATGGTTCTGACTTCCCAGCAATGAGAGAATGAATGAGTGAAGCCTGTGACTGTAATCCCACTTGGGAAAGAGTTGCCTTTGTTATGTTAATTAGATAGGATTAGTGTAGGTATGCTTTGAATCAATAAAATCTAAAAGGGGCCAGGATTCCCAGGCACTCAACCCAAGCACTCTGCTCTGCCTGCAACTCCACTTGCTCCACGTATCCAGCCAATTAAGTATGACCTGACTTAAAATTTTCTTAGTGTGTCTGAGACTGGTCTCCTGACAGGAGCAGTAGAGCACTGGCAGGACCCCACTCCTTCTGCCTGGAGGCACCTGGCTTTGCCTCCTGGATCCCTGAACATACCTGAAGGAGGTTATCAGGTTGCAGAAACACTCCCACCCACTGTCTGGAAGCCCACTGGACCTCTTTCTGGAAGTCCTGTCCTTGAACCCACCATCTGGAGGCCTTGGCACCACAGCCCATTTCATTTCCTCTCCCCTCCCAAAGCATGAGTTGTCTTTAGCCCAGAGCGCCTTGTACTGGCCTAGCTGCCACAGTTCTCTGACAGAAGAGATTGCCAGTTCACAGGTCTTTACGCTCCAGAACTTAAGCAAGTCTTCCCTTGAGTCAAAAGTTCAGAGAGAAACCCAAGCAGGGTAGCTGACCTACCCTCTTGTGGAAGAGTAACATCAGATCAAGAGCCTGCTATCGTCTCAGGTGTGAAAAACTCTACCACAGCAATGTCGAGTAAGAAGCAGGCTACCTCACACCCTATACAAGCCTAAAGCAAGATGTCACCCCCCCAAAAGAGACACACTATCAATGGATTTCCTGAACCCAGAATGTCTGATGGAACTTTTTGACACAGAATTTAAAAGAACAGTGATTCATTATTTTCAATGGGTGAAAGAGAAACTTGAAGAATTATAGGACACTGCAAGCAAAAACCAAGAGGAACTTAAAAACCAATCCAAAACAATGGAGGTAAAACAAACAAGGCAATAGAGTCTCTGGAAAAACAAGAAACCACAATCCAAAATATGAAGACCAACGTTTCAGATGCTGTCAATGTGATGGAGGGGCACGTGAACAGAATTGAAGAGATGGAACAGAGAACGAGTGAGATAGAAGATATAATTGTCACCATTGTTCTGCTAGAACAAAAAGCAGAATCAAAAAGAAAGGTTTCCATAGAAAACCTAAGAATAATGTGGGACACCATCAAGAGAAATAACATGCACATAATCAGAATCCCAGAACAGGAAAAAGCAAGTAAAGGCACCAAAAAAGTTGTGGAAGAATTGCTAGAAGAAAACTTTTAAGGCATAATGAAGAATGAGAGAATATATATTTAAGAAGCTGAACGAACACCATAGAGAATAGACCCCCAAAAAGAAGCACCAAGGCATATCATAATCAAACTTGCCAGAACCAGAGATAAGGAGAGAGTTCTGAAAGCACTGAGGGAGAAACAAAGAGTAACCTATAAGAGAAAGCAAGTAAGATTAAGTGCTGATTTCTTAGCAGAAACCATGCAAGCAAGAAGACAGTGGAATGACATATCGAACACTCAAAGAACACAACTGTCAAACAAGAATACTACACCCAGCAAAGCTGTCTGTCAGATATGAAGGAGAGATCAAGATATTCTCAAAAAACCAGAACCTATGGGAGTTTGTAAAAGCAAGACTAGGATTGCAGGAAAGACTGAGAAACATCCTTCTTACAAAGGTGTCACAGAAAGCAGGATGAGCCAAAGTAATCAGCAACATAACCAAAAAGAGTTCAACAAAATGATAGCAATAAAATCTACCCTCTCAATAATTACCTGAATGTGAATGGTTTGAATGCACCACTGAAAAGAAAAAGAGTAATATATTGGATAAAAAAAAAGAACAACAAAATCCATCAATATGCTGTCTACAAGAGACACACCTGAAAAGTGAAGATAAAGAAAGACTAAAAATAAAAGGGTGGGGGGAAAATATACTAAGCAAATGGTAACCAGAAAAAAGCAGGAGTAGTAATATTAATCTCTGATAGAATAGATTTCACTTCAAAAACTATCACAAATGACAAGGAAGGTCAATACATAATGCTTAAAGGGTCAATAGAACAAGAGGACATAACAATAATAAGTATCTATGCACCAAATGATAAAACTGAAAATACATAAAACAAACATTAACAAAACTGAAAAAGGGAATAGACAACACCAACATAGTAGTTGGAGACTTCAATACACCACTCTCAGGCAAAGATAGAACTACCAGAAAGAAACTCAACAAAGATGCTGAAGAATTAAACTACACAATAAACCACCTCGAAGATAGATAGATAGATAGATAGATAGATAGATAGATAGATAGATAGATAGATAGGCTAATGCACCCCCCAAAAAATTACAGTATACCTTCTCCAATGTGCATGGAATGTTCTCAAGAACGGATCACATTTTAGGTCACAGGGTTAGCATCAATAAATTTAAAATAAATAAATATAATAATAAATAATAAATAAAATATAGAAATAATCCAAAGCATCTTCTCAAACCACAATGCTACAAAATTAGAAATTAATAACAAGAGGATAAAAGAAGGGGGGAACCCCCATATATTTTCAAGCTGAAGAACAATTTGATTGAATGTGAGTGGGTACTAGAAGAAATTTTAAAAATGGAATTAAAAAGTTTCTTGAAACAAATGACAATGAAAACACTTACAAAAACCTCTGGGAAAGAGCCAAAGGAATAATCAGAGGTCAATTTATAGCAATAATCAAAAACATTAAAAGACAGGAAAAAATGACCATGACACTCTAACCCAACATCTCCAACAAATTGAAAAGAACAGCAAGAAAACCCGATACTCTCAAAATACTGAAATTATAAAAATTAGGGCAGAAATAAATGAAATAAAAAACAGAAAAACAATTGAAACTATCAAGAAAACCAGGAGTTGGTTCTTGAAAAAGGTCAATAAAATTGACAAACCACTAGCAAAACTAACAAAGGAGAAGAAAGAAGACACAAAGAATCCAAATAAAAAATGTAACAGGCAATGTCACAACAGAACCAACAAAAATAAAAAGGCTAACAATAGAATATTATTAAAAACTATACTCAAACAAATATGAAATGGACAAATACTTAGAAATGCACAATCTGCATAAACTGACACAAACAGAAATTGAATACCTGAACAGACCCCATTACAAAAGAAGAAACTGAAAATGAAAAAAAAATAACTTCCAGCCAGAAAAAGCCCTGGACCAGATGGTTTTACAAGTGAATTTTATCAAACATTCAGAAAAAAAACCGTCACAAATTCTACATAAATTATTTCAGAAAATAGAAAAAGAATTCTCCCAGACTCATTCTGTAAAGCAAACATATCCTTGATACCAAAGCCAGATAAAGACACCACCAAATTAGAAAACTGTAGTCCAATATCTCTCATGAACATAGATGCAAAAATCCTGAATAAAATCATGGCCAATGGAATCCAACAATACATCAAAAATATAATTCACTATGACCAAGTGGGATTCATAACAGATATGCAAGGATGGTTCAACGTAAGAAAAACAATTGGTGTAATTCATCACATTAATGAAGCAAAGAACAAGAACCACATGATCCTAGATGTAGAAAAGGCCTTTGACAAAATCCAACACCCTTTCCTGAATAAAACACTCAACAAAATAAGATTAGAGGGGAATTTCTTCAACATAGTAAAAAGTATGTATGCAAACCCGAGAGGCAACATTGTTATCAATGGAGAGAGATTAAAAGCATTACCTTTGAGAACAGGAACTAGGCAAGGATGCCCACTATCACCTCTCCTATTCAATATTGTATTGGAAGTCTTGTTGTTGTTATTATGTGCCATCAAGTTGCTTTCAACTCATAACAACCTTATGTACAAGAACCCTAAACCCTCCTCTATCCTTTGCCAACCTCATTGTCTCTGACACACCTATTCCCACTACCCTAATCACTGAATCTATCCATCTCATCAGGGATCTGCACTGCCCCTCTACTCTCCCAAACATGATGTCACTCTCCAAGGACCAGTCCTTCCTTGCAACATGCCCAAAGTATTTCAGACGAAGCTTCAGAATCCTTGACTCCAAGGAGCAACCCGGCTTCACCCTCTCCAGAACAAAATTGTTTGTTCTCCAGCACCACAGCTCAAAGGCATCAATTCTCTTTCTTTTATCCCTAGTCACTGTCCAGCTCTCCAATGCATAGCATGCAGTTGCAAACACTGTATACCCAGATCAGGCACACCTTAGTCTCCTACCTGACTTTTTGCTCTTCAGTACTCTGGAGAGATCCCTGAGATCTGGCTTTCCCAATGCAATTCATCTCTGATTTCCTGGCTGCTGGTACCGAGAGTGTTGACTGTGAAGCCAAGCAATCTAAAACCGTTAACTATCTCAATATCTTCACCATCCATAATGATGCTACCAACTGGTCCAGCAGTGAGAATCTTTGTTTTCTTGATGCTAAGCTTCAATCTATATTGAAGGCTGAAGTCCGTGACCTTCTGCAGCAAGTGCTTCAGGTCCTCCTGAGTTTCAGCAAGCACAGTTGTGTCATCTGCATAACACAGGTTGTTGAATCTTCCACCAATCCTGATGCCTCATTCTCCTTGTACAGCCCTGCATCCCGGATGATCTGTTCTACATAAAGATTGAAATGGTATGAAGACAGAATACATCCCTAACAGATGCCCTTCCCAATTTTGAACCATACAGTGTCTCCTTGCTCTGTTCTGACAGTTAGCACAATCAAATGTTCCGAGATTCATATTCTTCTCAGAGTCAGCCACAGCTTGTTGAGTTCTACACAGTCAAATGCCTTTGCATAGTCAGTGAAGCACAGATAGACATTCCTCTGATACTCTCTACTTTCAGCTAAGATCCAGCTAATATTAGCTAGCAATAAGACAAGAGAAGGAAATAAGAGGTATCCAGATTGGCAAAGAGAAAGTAAAATTATCTCTATATGCAGATAACATGATAGCATACTTAGAAAACCCTCAAGAGTCAGCAAGAAAACTACTGGACATAGTCAACTAATTCAGCAAAGTGGCAGGATACAAGATCAACATACAAAAATCAATTGGATTTCTCTACAGTGAAAAAGAGAATTCAGAATGGAACCTAAGAAAAACAATACTGATCACAATAGCTAATCAAAGATGAAATGCTTGGGAGCAAATCTAACTAGAAACACAAAAGACCTATTCAAAGAAAATTATGAAACATTACATGAAACAAAAATAGACCTGGAGAAATGGAAGAATATACCTTACTCTTGGATAGGAAGACCAAATTTTGTGAAGATGACAATTCTACCAAAGGCAATCTACACATTCAATGCAATACCAATACAAATGCCAATTCCATTCTTCAATGAGATGGAAAAGGCAATTTCCAATTTCATTTGGAATGGAAAGAGACCTCAAATAAGCAAAGCATTCCTTGGAAAGAGAAACAAGGTAGGAGACATCTTACTCCCTGATTTCAAATTCTACTACACTGCCATGGTGGTCAAGACAGTGTGGTACTGGTACAATGACAGACACATAGTTCAGTGGAATAGAATTGAGAATTCAGAAATCAGCCCATCTACCTATGGTCAACTGATTTTTGACAAGGAAGTGAATCAATTAAGTGGGGAAATTACAGCCTTTTCAACAAATGGTGTTGGCAAAATTGGAAAACGCTGCAGAAAACTCAAGCAAGACCCACACCTCACACCATACACAAAAACCAATTCAATATGGATCAAGGACCTAGGATTAAAACCAAGATTGTAAACTTCATCAGAGAAATGCTTGGAAGAACTCTAGAAGCCCTAATCCACAATATGAACAGTCTTCCAAGCATCCTGAAAAACCTACAACAAGGAGAGGAGGAAATAGATTAATGGGATCTTCTAAGAATCAAATCCCTATGCACATCAAAAATCTTCTCCAACAGGTTAAAAAGGGAAGCCACAGACAGGGAATGAATGTTTGGTAATTTTTTACATGTATGATAAGGGACTTATATCTATAATTTATTGAATATTTGAGCACCACAGAAAGATAAAGTTGCAAAATGGACACAGACACTTCACCAAAGGAGACATTCATATGGTGAACAAACACATAAAGAAATGTTCAAAATCCCTACCTCTAAAAGAGATGCAAATCAAAACCACTATCAGATATCATCTCACTCCAGTAAGAATAGCAAAACTCAACAGAGTAGCAAACAACAAATGCTGGCAAGATTGTGGAGAAATTTGAACCGTATTCACTGTTGGTGGGAGTGTAAAATGGTGCAACAGCTATGGAAGGCTGTATGGCACTTTCTCAGAAATTTGGAAATCGAAGTACCATTTGACCTACCAATTCCACTACTGGAATATACCCTAAAGAAACTCAAACTGCCACTCAAGGAGATACATGCACACTCATGTTTGTTGCAGCTTTGTTCACAATAGCAAAGAGATGGAAACCACCCAAGTGCCC
This sequence comes from Elephantulus edwardii, assembly GCF_000299155.1. Lineage (NCBI taxonomy): Eukaryota > Metazoa > Chordata > Mammalia > Macroscelidea > Macroscelididae > Elephantulus > Elephantulus edwardii. The sequence goes on from NW_006399870.1 coordinate 2,620,844, forward strand.
ATTAACAAATGAATGGATGGAGAAGTGGTGGTATATTCCACACATTGGAATACTATGTAGCCCTGAAAAACAAGGCACTTGCAGAGTGGATTATATTTGGGGGTAGGGGGTGGGGTTTGGGGAGGTGCCGGGGGGGCATTGTGTACCAATGAGGGAGTTTTTCTTTTGCTTTTCAAGGAGAGGAGCAAAGGGGGAGGAGGGGGGAGGGG
>NW_006399870.1:2621152-2658839 GCF_000299155.1 Elephantulus edwardii
CCAAAATCTCTGTAGATGTTCATTGAAATGAAAAATAAACAACCTAAATTTAAAAAAAAAAACCAACAAAAAAAACAAGGCACTCATGAAATCTTATACAAAATGGGTGACTCTGGAAGACATTATACTGAATGAAATATCTCAGTCACAAAAAGACAAACATTGCATAATGCCACTGTTATAAAAAAGGACTGACATGGGAGTTGGAGAAGAACTAAGAAAAGAGAAAATAAATAATATACACTACATTGAAACAGATGAAGGAAAGCACTGCTTAAAAGGAATATATAATTAAGTATTATTTGGATGACAACAGTCCAGAATAAGAACTGCATAGTAAAGTGGACTAGGGTGGGAGTAGGGAATTGTACAACAATGAAAGAATTTTTTTCTCAGAAAAGCGAACTGGCGAGGGGCACAGGCAGGGAAAAAAATGTGCAACAATGAACGAATGGGCATCCAAGTTCTCTATAAACCTTCATTAAAATATCAATTAAAGTGTTTTTTAAAAACTAAAAGAATTTAAAATTAAATGTTCTAACTATGCAGAAAAAGAAAATCTTAAAAAGGCCAATTAAAAGAGCAGACAGAGGAAAAGAAATTGCAAGCTATGTGAAGACAACTCAGGAGCAGACTCTCAGAGAGACCAGGACTTCCCATCAGAGCCAATAGAGAAGGGCCTCACGAATGGTCAGAACCCTAAATTTAGATTTATGGCATCCTAAAATCTGGTGGCTTTGTGGTATGTCATTACATGGCCTGCCTGAAAGCATGCAGTTCAAATCCAGCTGTTCTGCAAGAGAAAGATGGGCAGTTTTCTCCTGTTCCATTTACTGCCTGTCAAAACCAGCTGGAGGGTCAGCTGTGAGTGAGGAGTTCTAACTCTGTGGTACCCAACAACAAACTATGAGGAAATTAATAAGTCACTCACTCATCTGTGGTATTTTTGTAACAGCAGCACATAACAAGACACCCTCTGATGGTATCTCATTGGATCAGAGGGAAATTGAAAGTTTCCACCGTGGCCTGTGAATCCCCACGTGGCCTGGGTCCCTGCTAGTCTGCTTCATGACCTGGCTCTCACCACACTGGCCTGATTACTGCTCCCCCAGTACCCTCCTCCTGTTTGAAAGCTCTTCCTCTAGAGGCCCAGATACTTTCCTCCCTAATTCTAAGTCTCTCTTCTGTTGTACACTAAGAATGATGTTTCCTCACTACCTAATATAAGACAGAAGAAAACAAACACCTCCCCAACCCTACGTTCTCTAATAACTTTTATTATGCTTTATTTTCCCCTCCTGGCTCTTTATTTCTGCCAGTGAAAATGATGTCCTATGAAGATAAGGAGTTTTTCTTTACCACTAGAACAGTGTCTGACACATCCTAAACTAACCCATTGCTGTGGAGTCATATCTGGCCCTCCACTGGATTTCCAATGCTGTAAATCACATGAGAGGAGATGGCTCATTTTCTCCCAAGGAACAGTTGGTGGGTTTAAACAGCTTGACTTGGTTGGTATAGCAACTCCTTACCCAGTAGGTGACCAGAGCTCAACTAAGTGACCCATACGAGGCGTTTAATAACTATACTAAATGAATGAATGAATGGAGAAATAAATGCTTACTTGTGTATTCTACATGCTACGCTATGTCTTAACCACTTTCACCTGTATCATATATGCCTCACAATGAGCAAAGGTCTTTAGAGTATTATTCTTTTTCTTATAAGGATAAGGAGCCAGATAAATGTAGATATAGATCAGTATTATTTAAATTGAGGGTCAGGATGGGGGAGATAACAAGGAGTCAGTGGATCACTTGCCTTCATTTTGCTCTCATTTATTGATCCATAAAATATGTATTAAGCACCTGAGTGTGCCAGGTCTTGTTAGTTTCTGGAGATCTAAAATGGAATAGGAGATAATTCTTGGCCTCCAGTATAGTGATAGAAATAGACATTTAAACAGAATTAAAATAACATGGTTAAGTGCCCCAGGTAGTAACCTAGGAATTCGCCTTTCAGAAAGTATGGCTCTCTGGGTAAGTCAGAGAAAGCTTCATGAAGGGAGTGACATTTGAGGTGAACCTACGAATGAATGGCAGGTATTTAATAAAATGGAAAGGATGAAGGCCAAACTCTTTGTTTGGCATATAGGGCTTTCATAACTAGGCCCTTCCCTGCCTCATTACTTGGTTTCCCCTCATCATATACATGTTTCTCATTATTTCCTGCATATGCTGCACTGTTTACTGCCACTCTGATACCCCTTTCTGAATGCCCCCTTGCACCTCTGTTTTATTCTTTAAGGCTTACCTCCTTAAAATCTCTTTCACTGGACGGAAGCTGGGCCCTCCTTTGAGCCTCTATGTCCCACTCTCCATAGATTAGCTCATTGTTTAACTCCCTTTGAGCCACAGCTTCTTAGAGGAGAAACAGTTCTGCTCACCATTATTCTTGCTGATGTGTAACATCACCGGAGTAGTCCATAGAGGACACTCAACAGTTTGTGAGGTCAAGCTGTATGTGCACCAGAGGAGAGAAGAAGGCTTTCCCTGGTTACTGAAGGAAGCAGAGGACCAGCCAACTGAGAAGGCAGGACTGATAAACTGAGGAGAGTGGTACTTTAGGGAAGCAAGTAGAAGGACGTTTAGATAATGGAAGATGAAGACATCTGCACAGGATACACGTAACACTGGGTGTTGTGAGATTGGGAAAAGCAGAATCCAGCCGAGTGAAAGAAACCTTGTGGGCCCATCTTACGCACACGGGTTACACAGGCTGGAGACCTACGTGAGGCACCTTGAAAGCAGCTGATTGATCCCAGAGCTATGGGAGAATGATGGCCTCCCTTCTTATAAAGCTAGGCTGTTTTATCACTCTATCTGGCCATCTAAGTAAAAGGCCTGGAGAGAGTGAATGGAGGGAATGAATGGATGCTTAGCTGCACGACCTGGTCAGAAGTGGCCAAGGCTTGGCCTTAGGCTGTGGTTCCTGAGCCTTTTCTCTTCCACCCATGTGACATGCCCATGCCTGGTTTTCTTTGTCTTCTCAGTCTTTATCTGACCAGTGAGTATTAGGTTCGAAGTCTAAGAAATGCCTAACAGATTTCCCCAGACTGAGGTTACCCAGCAACAGTCTCAGCAGACATCTCTGACTGCTGCTGCCCTCCCTGAGCTAAGGGGAAGAGGCCAGGAGAATGAGCCTCTCAGCACCTTCCTGGGAAAATGGAGCACTGACCATGCAGCCTAGGTGAGGGCAGGGGTGTGGAAGGAAGTCATGCTTCCTGGGAATGGGGAAGCACCATTCACCTGTGACTTGGAGCAAGCTCTTAGAGTCTCTGAGTCTCAACATCTTTCTCTGCTAATTGGGATTTCTATGAAGGACATCACTGACCTGCTGATTTACCAAGCATGATGTCCTTCTCCAGGGGCTGGCTTCTCCTGAAAACATGCCCCAAGTATGTGTGATGTCTGGCCATTCTCTCTTCTCAAGAGAATTCTGGCTGCAATTTCCCCCCAAGACAGACTTGTTTGTCCCTTTGGCTTCCCATACAGTGGTCTACATTCACCAATCCACACTTCAAAGGCATTGATTCCTCCTCAGTCTCCCTATTCATTATCCAGCTTCCACTTGCATATGAAGCATATAATCTTATTAGGGATAGTGGTATGATTATCTCCATTTTGAGATGGAGTCTCTTTTCTTTTTTAGAAATAAATGTATTATTTATTTATCCTATCATTCACCTTTAAAAAAATGGATATCTTCTATGTACTTGATTTTTAAAAACAATAAATAAAAGTTTTCATTTATACTGGTTTACTTACAAAGTGCATATACGTTTTGTTTTGGTTTTGCCTTTTTTAATTTCATTTTTTTTATTTCAATGAACATCTACAGAGATTTTGGAATTCCATTCATTCATTGTTGCACTTTTCTCCCCGCCCACCTCAGAGATGGAGTCTCATAATCACAGATGGTAACTAACTGGTCATCATCCTCCAGCTGATGAACAGTAGCACCAAAATTCTGACCCTGGCATTTAGCCTGTGGAAACTGCACTCTTATCAAATGTTATATGAAAAGGAAGGGATGGTACCATAACCTTAACTGAGCTAGTGGGGGCTGGAGTGCAGGGTATATGTATAAAAGAAAGAGAGGAATTGTAAACTCCTGCTGAAGTCAGGTACTGTTTGCCTTGATGGTACCCACCCACATGTAAATGGGCCGATCAACCAGAAGGCCCAGCTCCCAGGACTCAGGGAGATAACAGTGCCTATTGCAGGCTAAACACTTAGAATAATTTTGGTGACTCAAAGCAAAGTTTCTAACCAGTGGGTCAAAGGCTGAGATTTCAAGCTCCATGAGGATTGCAAATCTAGACCTCTAGGCAAATCTGGTTCTTTCCCCAGTCCCCCGTCATCTTCTCCAGAAATGATGATGCTGGTAATAGATGCATATTTCAGCCCTGGCCATGATATGCTGCACAAGGTGAGAGCCTGCACTCAGAGCTATCAGCCTGCTGCTCTGCTGAACCCCGGTGTCATGGGCTACATCTGGCTCAGGAGCATTTGTTGGAGCTCAGTTTAGATGCTCCCAGTCTGCCAGGGCTCTCTGGGAAGGAATGATGGGCAGAGGGGATAGAGGTCACAGAGAAGAAAGGTGTCTCCATCTATTCTGGACATGTCAAGAGAACAAGACCTTCCAGCCCATGCACCCTGTGGGCATCCCTGAGGCTGCCCTCAGCCATCTAGGGAACAAGTGTAGGGTCCTTAAGTGGGGCCCCAAGGGCAGGCTGACTTGTCCTGCATGCCAGAAAGAATACTGCATCTAATTTCACTCCCCACAGCTGGCAGCACAAAGCTTGTAGGGTTTTTTTCCTGGTGCAGACTGGGTAAAGAGAAAATAAAGTGTTGAATTATTTGGCATTATCAAGGATTTTGGCTCCCCAGGACTCCTGCATAAAGAGATGGAAATTTTAGCTGCCAGAGCCAAGAAACACAGACAAGTGTATGCATTTGTTATATATTATCTCTCCTTCTTCTGAGCAGCCCTGAAAATGTCAAAAGATCATCTATTGTTTCATTGTTGATAAGAAATAGTAGAGTTTGGTAGGATATGGGCCCGGGCTGGAGGCAGACAGTGAGAAGCCAGAGAGAAAGATTGTCCTCCCAGAGCACCCTCAGGAGCCCCCACCTGCAGGGGTGCACTGCTCCCTTTTGGGGTGTTGGTTTCACAAAGGTAATGTAGGCCAGAAGAGCGTGCAGTCAAATGCCAGCTTCCACCAAATCACTTTAGCCAGTGCCGTGCTGCTGGAGCCCCCAGTGTGCATGGCAGGCTCCCTGCGGCCAGCCGCTCAGGCCTGGTGACTGTGCCAGCAGCGAACCTGGGGCTTATTTGTGCCTCTGGCCTGGAGAATCCAGAGGAAGGCAAGCTTGTGGCCTCTGGAAGGCCTCCCAAGAAGGTGACATCTGAGTAAGACCTCAAAGGATGAGTGGACTTTGTCCTGGCTAAGAAGAGCCAGATACCTTGGAGGCAAAAGGGAACAGTTTGATTAATATGCATTGAAAGGCCACCTTTAGTTATCCGATCTTGAACGTGGGCCTGGAGAGACAGAGAAGACCAATTCCTTGGCCTTGAACTGACCCAGACTCTGGCAGGCTGTCTACCTTGCAGAGGCCAGGGTTGATGAGAGATCTGATTTCTGAGCTCTCCCTAGCGCTGATAGGTGTGTAATTCTCCACTGGTGAAAGGTGCAGTGTCTACCACCCCGTCACGGCCTTGTGTGGCAGGTCCGTACCTGCAGTCAGGCTTCTCAACCTCCTGGGAGGAGGCCAACATTTGGCTCAGCTCCGCTGCTCTCTCATCGGTCAGGAGGGAGGCAGGCTTTTGGGGAGATGCTTGTCATCCCCCGACCCCAGTGTAGTGGAGGGGCCATGAGGACTAGAGAATTGGACCAGGCCCTCTTCTCCTTATCACTAGCCTCTAGGGTAACATGAGTGAGGTGTTTCAAACAAGTCTGTGTCCAACCTGGCCCATTACAGGAGCACTAGGACACCAGTCTAAGGGGACATAGAAGGGCAAGCCATGGCTAGCGGCTAGCAGTATTCACTGCTTCTCTTTCATGCCTTCAAAGGAGGCTCCATGTTCTCTCCAGCTGCCTTTGATGCCTCTTTTCCCAAAAGGGAGATACAAGGGGAGCCAGCATTCATGGATGGGGACAGCCTGGACCGCGAGATGCTCCAGAGGTGGCAGAGCCCCCCACTCCACGGTGGACACCCTCAATGTGCCAGCCAGCCCAACTTACCAGTTGTAAGGCAGCCCTTTTGTATCAAATCTGCTCCCCTTTTTTCTTAGTTGAAACTTTCCTCCTGGTGATTTGTCCCATAGAGGGGAATATGAGCGAGGACACACTTTCTCAGAGGTCAGACTTCTGCTGGTCTCTGCCCCTTAGAAAGGAAATAGTCCATTTCCAGGCTTCACTCACAGCTACTATTGCTGGCCCCTCCACACAGACTGCTGTTAACCAGCATCTTCTAATATGTCACCACCTGCCCACCATGGTTAAGGAGACCACAGGCCCTAGAAATAAGTATAAGCTACGCCTGTTACACTTAGATTCTGCTTTTCCATTTTTATAATGTTATCACGTGTATTCATTCCTCTTGTGACCGTTAAGCCATCCCGAGGCTGAGATTTTTACCACCTTCTCGTCTTTAGATGAGCAAATGCGGGTTCAGGCTGCGGGATGTACCTGCAGTCTTGAGTCTCATTTATCGCAGAGCTGACACTGGATCCCTGGTCTCCAAACTCCTGCCACAGGACCCTGTGTCTTGGGCCATGTCCTCAAGCAGGCCCCAGGCACAGAATAGATGTCTACCCACTAGTCAGGCCTCCCCCATTTGGAGGCTGTGCTGTCTGGGGCTGTGAGTGGAGCCTCCCCAGACCCTGCTTTGACGTCCTCTTCTGTAAGTTACAGTCTCTGAGTTTCCTCCCATGACACCACCACATACACCCTCCTGCCTCTTAGTAATTTCTTCTGTCTTGTGAAATGGTTAACAGATAAGGAGAACAAAGCTGAGTCAGCAGCCCAGACCTGTGGCCATACTGGGGCTTGAGGGACAAGCACTACAAAGGTACTGGTGACTCAGTGGTAAAAGCCTCATCTTTCACAGGAGAAGCCTTGGTGGCATTTGGTGGAACAGCCTTCAGTCTGATCTGCCAGTGGAAGCTCGCTGTGATGTTGAACGGTTTCAGCAGAACTTCCAGAGTCAGACGGGCTAGGATGAAATCTACTGAAAACCAATCAGTGAAACTCTGATCCTCATCCATGGAGATGGTGCAGGATTAGGGGGGCATTTAATCCCATCATGCTTGGGGTGACTGTGAGTTTGGGGTGACTTGACAGAGGGTGAAACCAGGTTGCTTCTTGGAGGCAAGAATATTGAAGCCCCAACATACTTTGGGCATGTTGCCAGGAGGGATCTGTCCTTGGAGAGGGATGTCATGCTTGGAAAGGCAGACCCTGGAAGAGAGGGATTAACACAGTGACTGTGGCAATGGGGTCAGTTATGTCATAGCCATTACCTCAGGATAGGGCAAGGTTCTGAGCACAATATAGGGTCACTATGAGCCATAGTTGACTTGATGGCACATAACAATAACAAGGCATGCAGTCTAATGGAAGGGACAGGCTGTCAAGGCACACAGAGGGTATGTTTGTCCAGAGATCTGGTGCAAGACTCTCTCCCCACCCCATTCCATCAATACTCTCTTCTCCCAACTCCTCCAGAGAGACCCGCTGAGAAGGAGGGGGTCAGTGGTGCTCCCAACCAAGGTAGTGCCTTTGGGTTTCTCCAGAAAAGGCTCAGAACCGAGAGAGCTGGTGCACTGGCCTGCAGACCTATCCCACAAGCCCATCCCACTGGGCTCTGGCCTAAAGGAAAACTTTCCATTCTCCTTCCCTAGAAAACCCATCACTTATGGGAAGCTGGGTGTTATCTTAAGGTCTATAAAGGGCCTGCCTGCTTTTCCAGCTGGAGCCGTTCATTCAGAACAATTAGCGCGCAGTTTAGAGCTGGAATGGAGCATATGGCAGGGTCCTCAGGAGGGAGCATGTGGTGGCCCAGGAAGGAGGGGAGCAACTCTGGGGGACTGAGGGGTTGTTTCGAATAGGGGCAGCTCAGAGCCCACGGTCTGACCCAGGTTACACCTGTTCTCCGTGTTAAAGGGGCTGAAGTGAGGGCTGGTGCCCACTCCCTTTGAGCTTAGTTCTCTTTGCAGCCCCTGAAACAGGCATTTTATGTCAGGAGACTTGCACAGTGCTCTGCGAATCAGAGAATGTCCCAAACATTCCTGAGTATGCACTGGGGATGAGGGTGCAGCTACTGTGTTTGTAGCATTTACCTAGACACCCTTGGGCCTTTGTTCAGTAACTATTGATTAAGTGCCTGCTGTGTGCCAAGCACTGTTCTAGGTCCCAGGAATCTGTGAACAAACAAAGGCTCTTGCCCTCCTAGGGTTTACAGTGAAAGACAGGAACCAGACAAAGCACAATTGAGAAGTAAACTGCTTAGTAGGTTAGAAGATATGCTTACATGATTTCTTTGGGAAATCAACCTGCAAGGTAAGTATTATCCTCTTTTGACAGTTGAGGAAACAAACTCAATGAGTTTATAAAAGAAAACAACTTGTTCAAGTTGTCTGAACTAAGAAGAGATAAAGGCAGGATTTACAACACTCTAGCCCAAGGTTTGGGCCCTGCTGGTTCAGTGATACATGTGTTGGGCTGCTGACCAAAAGGTCAGTGGTTCGAGTCCACCAGCCACTCTGAGGGAAAAAGATGAGACAGTCTTGTGCTGCTGGATTTCCAAGTTTCTTTGGAAACCCCGTGGAGGGCAGTAGCCGACTGGTGTGGTTAGTTTACCTGGTTTGGCCCCATGTTTGTGTCTTGTCTGGGGAGAGAGAAGTGAGATGTCCACTAAGCCTCCGATTTACAGCTCTGGATGGTCTGTATAGATACAAAGACTTCCAGAGCCCTTAGAAACTAGCCCTCTAGCTTCAGTCTTTCACAGGAGAATGAGGACTTCCAGAGACAGGGCCTCATAAGGGCACACAGCCCATCAAACATTTACTGAACAGGAGGACCTGGATGCCCAGAGTGTTCTTTGCAAACCTGCTGTATTGCTACCTGGCTGGACTTGTCAGCAAACCCACAGTGAGGCCCACCCCCTCCCAGTGCCCCCTTTGTGCGTCAGACTATGCAGGCACCCCTTCTTGCCCCTCCTCAGTCCCACCTGTTTGTCCCCAGCGTACAGCTTGGGGTCTGGATGGTAGGGATCAGGCATAGCTGGGGAAGGGATGCTGTGCTGTGCAGCGTCGCCAGCCTGCCCCCAGCTCAGATTTAATGAGCTTGGAGAAATGGCTGTAAACAGGTGGTAGGTGTCTTGCAGGGTCAGGAGCTAAGCAGCACTGTGTCTGGAAGAAAAACGGCAGTAACAGTATTGGGGCGACAGCAGAGGTGGAGGGGCGGGGAGCAGAGAGGCAAACGGACCGTAATGCAGTGGTTATGAGACTTAAATTGGAGCCTAGGGCAGGTAAAGAACAGAGCTATAAATCCAGCCTCCTGAAGGAACATTCTGCAGGTAGGAGACACAGGCTTGCTTAAAATCCGTCTGAGATGACAGCTAAAGATCATTATTTTTGAGCAAGGATATAAAATGCTAAACACTGCCTTTATTAGTCCTTTTGAAAAGCCAGGTGTGAAATACTGCCATCCACAAGATTATGTCTTTTCCTTTTTTTTTTTTTTTGGTAGTTTATTTTTAATGACAGAAATTAAAATTTTCTTAATCCATTTGCCCTTACTCCATAACATGAGCCCCAAAGTGGCTTTTGCAGGAACCCCTCCCTCTACCTGGGAGTGTGCTGGCCACCCCACCAGGCCTCACATGCCTCATGCCCCCTTCTCCTGACCTCACTGGCACAGAATGCCTGCCTGGCAGCAGGTGGTTGGAAAGCCTGAGAAGTTTTATGGGTCTGCCCGGGTAGACCCTGTCCCCTCCAGTTGCCAACTTGGCGGGTTGCTCCCCACTCATGAATACCTAACGCTAAAGCTATGCAGCCGCTGGAGCGGCCAGGCCAGGCCTCCCCCGGGTGCACGGCGAGCCGTGACTCAGCCTCAGGTGCTATCGAACGACACTCGTGCTTCCAGGGACACCGCTCCTGCGCTGGCTTCTCTTTTTCTTCCCTCTGCCTTTCTTTCTTTCTTTTTTCCCTTCTTGTCATCAAAGGCTGATGCTACCAGAGAAAAAGTTCATAAAAATGTTATGTCCACCATAAAACCCCTAATGTGGCATTCTGCATGATCCATGCATTAACATTAACATTTCCCAGACAGTTATTGTGAGATAATGGTCTCAGCTATAATTCAGCAGTAACGTTCCTCCGAGCAAATGTTATGGAGGAATAAATGGCCTGCAAGTGTGCTGCTGGAGTGGGGGTAGGGAGACGTGGGCAGGCAGAAGAGGCAGACGCTGGACCCCAGAAGCCCCGTCCTGGCTATGCAGTGGACTGGGGATCGCTCTTGGGCTGACCACAGACACCCTGTGGACCATGAGACCAGGCATGTCTGCCCTCTTGCTTGTTTCACAAAGACTTTATTTGTTCTTCCAGTGTTATATTGGGAGAATTTGTCCGAAAAAGGATTTAGAGCCATTAGGGTTTGAGCTGCCAGCTTGAAGACATGTGGTTCAAATCCACTAGCAGCTCCACAGGAGAAAAATGGGAAATCTCCTCCTGTTTGATTTACTGCCTCTGGAAATCTGCTGGAGGGTCAGCTATGGGTCAGTTGTGACTTGCACAGTGAGAGCAGGGTCACAGGTCAGGCTGAAAGGGTGAGAAGTGGCCCTGACATTTCTTTTCACCCATCTCTCCCTCCCTGTAGCACCACACTTTTTACACTCACCAGAACACATGGCACCTACATTTTTATTATGATTATTTATGATTATTACTACTACCCCTGAGCCCTTCGTAGGAGCAGCAGACCCATCTTGGTCTTCTGAGTAGCCCAGCAGAAAGCAGGTGTCAAATAAATGCTGGTTGAAGGTGTGGGTGAGTTCAGCTATCCCTGTTGGTGGATGAATGGATGAGCAGCAGCAGAATAAGATCCAGAAATGAAAGCCCACTGTAAGATGAAAAGAATTTGACATTCATTAATAATAAAGGAGAAAGCAGATTTTATTGAACACAATCCTAAGAGTGCAAGCCTGAGACTTGCGATTGCATTCATTTCACTCTTCAGGAAAATGAGGCCTACAGGGCTTGTGTCCGGGCAGCGCCGGAACCCCGGACGCCAATTGAGAGCTACACCAGCTGCCATCTTGCCTCTAGTAAGCATGTGAATATACAAAGAACTGTCTTATACCTACAAGGAGCTTGTTCTCAACTGGAGGGGACACGTCAGGTACACGCACAACTCACCATAATTTGAGGCAGAAGATTAGTGTTGCAATGGGAAATGTCGTCAGCTAGAAAACTAAAAAAGTGGGCTTTGGAGGGCAAGCAAGACCCCTAAAGAGCAAGCCTATGGAGAGCTTCTGAGGCGCAGAAAGGAATGTAAGTAAAGGCACAGAGGCCGATGTTTCATTTGTATCAGGGGTTTTCTATTCCTATTTGGCTATTGGAATGGTAGCCCTTAACATATGCCCCGTGACAGCCTCTCGCTCTGGTGAGTTATGAGCCTGTGATCTGGGCTCCTGGCCATGGTGGTCAGTTCTTTGGAGCCTGCCAGCCTCACTGATGCCCAGCGTGTTGCCTCTGAGTTCAAGTAGAAACTGCCCCAGAGAATTATAATCACAGCTCTCCTGCCTTCAGGCCTCCACCCTGCCTTGCTTACACTCCAAAAGGTACAAATGGTTCATGCACTTAGCTACCCACCTCTGAAAATTCAGGCATTGAGAAGCCTATGGCACCAAGTTACACAAAGGGAGTTGCTGGGATCAGAGCCCCTGGATGACACCTGGCTCCCAGAAGTGTTAGGATTTCTGAGAAGCAGAAGAGAAGATATTGGCACTTTTCCATTTGCTGCATGCAGTGGCCACTACTGTCTCCCCCAAGAGCACTTTCCCAGCGTGCAAGACCAGATTTGTCATCCAGGTGAAGGAGACAGTGACCTCTACGCTGTAGTCAAAGGACCCTGGGGAGCCTTTGCCCTCGTCAGAAACCTCTTCCTCCCCAGGCCTCCTGATGGCCTTGGTGATTAGCAGATTTAACCCACCATGCTGTGGGGTGTCGTCAATGGTGGACTTTAGACTTCTTCCTGGTCACCCCAGCAAGGACAGTGCTTCCTTCTGGGGTGGCACATACACTCGGAGCTGACTGCTGGAGAGGTCTGGCTTGTCATGTCCACTCTGCTGTCTTTGGTCAGCCCTCTGGACAGTATAAGACCAGTACCTTTTCTACATCAGCATCCTTTCTATCTTGCTCCTGCTCGGCCTTCCTGTTCTCCAGGCATGCACCCCCAGTTTCTTCAGCATCCTTGCCTTCCTCCTCAGACGCATTCCATATGTTCGGGGAAGTAATCTCCCTTTATGGTCTGAACCATTGCCTCTTTCATCTGGACACTAGCCTTGTTTAAGATCATCTAACAGTTCAGTGTGTGTTTTGTTTTTTGGTAGTCCCATCACCACACTAGGACCTACTGAATTTCCAGTCAGACTTAATTTTTAAAAGCATGTGAAATGCTTTTAAACTTTTACGCTCCATTTCCCTTACTTTATAATTTGTGTTTTGCTCTACCAGTGTTAAGTTTAGAGTTCTCTCTTTTGTTCTTGTTTTGTCCCATCTAATTGGAACAGACCCATAACTGACCCTCCAGAGGATTTTCAGGGGCAGTAAATCACACGGGAGGAGACTGCCCATCACAGGGCAGCTTCTGGATCCACACCACACGCCTTTGGGTTGGCAATGCAGCTTCTCTCTATTCAACATTCTCTCTTTGGTTTTGCCCTGTGATTCCTGCCTCATAAGCTCTTTCTCAACCTTGCTGCTACCTTTAAGCGCATTAACTATCCCTCCAGTGTGAGGAATGATAAGCACTCTACAACACCATACAGATCATGCCTAAAAAGGCTCAACAGTAAAAAGCTGGTTGCCTTAATATGAACATACTCTCTTTCGGCTGAAATCTCCTGATCATTACTGGCGGTGCACTCATTCATCCAACTCAGCATTCACCTAACTCTATTTCTCTGTTCCTTTCCTATCCAGAAGAATATCATGGAAGATGGATGAAATCAAGATAATCTCCCACATTTTCCTTATCTACAGTCTAGGAATTCTTTGGGATGTTTGTTTGTCTTTAATGAAGAAGATAACAGAGACAATTTGGCGGGACTTTTTTTTTTCCCTCAGGGTTTTTTTAAAATTATTATTAATTTATTTATTTTTCATTTCAATGAACATCTACAGAGATTTTGGAATTCTGTTCATTCATTGTTGCACCCTTCTCCCCGCCCAGGACTATTTTTAAATTAATTATTCTAGTTCTCAGCCATCACTTTTTTGTTTCATAAATAGTCTACTTAATTTTTATTTATTTCCTTTTTTTAGGAATTAATGCCCAAACTGAACTGTTAAATATTTTCCAGATCTGATGTTTACCACTTTATGGACATAGGGGTTGTTGTTGTTGTTATGTGCCGTCGAGTCGTTTGCAACTCATAGCTACCCTGTGTACAACAGCCCTAAACCGTGCTCTATCCTGTGCCAGTCTCATTGCCTCTGACACACCCATCCGAGTTTTGCCTATTTCTGTCTCTAAAAACTATTTTCATCCATTAACACACAGCTCTCAGTGGCTCTGCTCTCCTGTCTTTAGGGCCTCTCTATACTCTAAGATGCAATTTGCTGTATCTGTAGCCTTGACTTTATTTAAAGCTGTAAGATGCTCGTTTACCATCCCCTCACCTATCTCAAACTTGAACTCTTTGAAAATCATTTTTATAGTTTGGTGAGTGTTGTCCTTGAAGAAAACAAAGCAAAGTGGAGTTACGATGTTTTGCCTTCCTTATGTCATCTGCTAAAACTCATACTGTTTGCCCCAGGCCATCACTGCCTCAGTCAAATACACAAATACACACACACATAGTTGCTTCATGTATTGTTTTGTAAAAGAAAAGCGTGCATGTGTGGTGGGGAGGGGAGTACTCTCAGACTTCCACTTAGCTCATCTTTGGCCTTCCTAGCGTACTTCTAGCAGGCTTAGGCTACTCTTGTTGAGCAGCTTCTTGATAAGCCCTTTGTTTCATCTTTGACACATGTTTATAAATAATCACAGACCTCAGATCAGAGAATGCATTAAAAAAAGTAAGGTGTCCATTACATTTCACGTTCACATTAGAGAGAAAACATGTGTTAGTCTACCCCTCTTTTACCAGCTCTCTTTATAAATAGTACTTAACAAAGAAGCAACATGACTAATGTTGTCTGATCCCCTCTCATGCCCAAGGCACAGCACTAGTGGTGTGATCTAAAGGTGAACTGCCCCTGCCCCTGCCTTAGACCTAGGGAGAAAGGTAGACATGCAGATTATGCTCAACTCTCCAGGGGAGAGGCAGAACTCATGGTGCTGGCATGTACAGAATGCTGGTGGAACCCCCAGAAGAGGGCTTCTCAGGCTGGGCTGATCCAGGAGAGACTCATGAAGGAGGCCACATGGAAGTGATTGTGAAAGGCAGGTTGGAACACCAGAAGTCCGGTGCAGAGAGGGTTGTGCATTCTTGTGAGCACACGGATGTGCAGCTGGTGTCTGGGGACCAGTAGATTACTCTATGCAGCAGAATTGTGAGGTGTCAACAGAGTAAACCTCTCCCACTCCTGTATTCCATCAAAACCTTAAACACA
This sequence comes from Elephantulus edwardii, assembly GCF_000299155.1. Lineage (NCBI taxonomy): Eukaryota > Metazoa > Chordata > Mammalia > Macroscelidea > Macroscelididae > Elephantulus > Elephantulus edwardii. The sequence continues at coordinate 2,636,060 of NW_006399870.1, forward strand.
ACACACCTCATACTCATCAGCACCTTCTTCAAACCTGTCCTTCCTCTGGAATCCTTACCTTCACTTTGAACACTCCATCCTCCCAGATAATTGGACTTAGAATCAAAGGATCTGAACTTGAATCTAGTTCCCTGCAGTTTAAATGTGACCTAAATGTGACCTTGAACAAATCCATTGATTTTTTTTTAAAATCTCTATTTCTTCATCTATACAATAGGGGAGATGGTGCCTGACTTTCTTCCTCACGTAAGAAAATTGTAAGACTAAATGGCCTAGTGTGAAAGGAGATGTAGAGTCAAATGTTGTGTGAGGATCCAAATGCTAGTATGACTCTGGCCCCTTGATCTACATATCAGGCTGTAAATTCTGTTTCCTGAAAGGAAACTCCCTTGAGGTAGCATCTAATGGTCTCTGTTAAGAAACCCCTGTGGTGTGGTACATAATATGTCAGATTGCTAACCCAAAAGTTGGCTGTTAGAATCCATGGGAGAATTTCTTCCTGTAAAGATTTACATACGCTGGAACTGAGTGGAGAGGTTGCTATGAGCAGAGCTGGCCTTGTGGGTAGGGGGCTTGGTGGAGGGGTCACTGGCCCGCAGGTGCGGGGCTCAGTGGGGGCGGTCACTGTGTGAGGAGGGGTTGCTGTGGTTGGAGCTGGCCTGCTGGTATGGGGCTTGATGGAGGGGTCACTGTGCTCGGTGGAGGGGTCGCTGTGCTTGGTGGAGGGGTTGCTGTGCTTGGAGTTGGCCTTCTGGTATGGGGCTTGGTGGAGGGGTCGCTGTGCTTGGTGGAGGGGTCGCTGTGCTCGGTGGAGGGGTTGCTGTGCTTGGAGTTGGCCATCTGGTATGGGGCTTGGTGGAGGGGGTCGCTGTGCTCAGTGGAGGGGTTGCTGTGCTTGGTGGAGGGGTCGCTGTGCTCGGTGGAGGGGTTGCTGTGCTTGGTGGAGGTGTTGCTGTGCTTGGAGCTGACCCTGGTATGGGGCTTGGTCGAGGGGTCGCTGTGCTCGGTGGAGGGGTTGCTGTGCTTGGTGGAGGGGTTGCTGTGCTTGGAGCTGGCCTGCTGGTATGGGGCTTGGTGGAGGGGTCGCTGTGCTCGGTGGAGGGTGTTGCTGTGCTCGGTGGAGGGGTCGCTGTGCTTGGTGGAGGTGTTTGCTGTGCTTGGAGCTGACCCTGGTATGGGGCTTGGTCAAGGGGTCGCTGTGCTCAGTGGAAGGGTCGCTGTGCTCGGTGGAGGGGTTGCTGTGCTTGGAGTTGGCCTTCTGGTATGGGGCTTGGTGGAGGGGTCGCTGTGCTCAGTGGAGGGGTCGCTGTGCTCGGTGGAGGTGTTGCTGTGCTTGGAGCTGACCCTGGTATGGGGCTTGGTGGAGGGGTCGCTGTGCTCGGTGAAGGGGTCGCTGTGCTCAGTGGATGGGTTGCTGTCTGTGGAGCTGGCCTGCTGGTTACAGGGCTGGATGATCCATGTTGGGGGGCTGCCTTGTAGAAAAAGCAGGGCAGGGTTGGGAAGCCCCAGCAGTGGGAGGAGAGACAAGGATAAAGGCCACAGACCAAAGCCCGTTTTAGTTGGAGCTAAGTCAAGTTGTTGTTGAGACTCCAGTCCACCTTGTCAAAATGAACAGTGAGTCCCGGGCACTATGAAACGTCACCTGCAGGCCTCAGAAGAGCAGACTGTGAGGTGAATCTGAAATGCTGCGTGCCTCCTGGAAGCCTTCCCCTGTTAGAAAATGGGGGGAGGGGAGGCAGGGGCAAGAGTGTAGTGAAGAGAGAATTTGACAGCAGACATCTCACTTTGATTTGGAGGTTTTCTTACCCAGGAAACTAAATATTCACGACCAGGAAGGTTCTGACCAGGATTGATCCTACCAGAGGCTTTCCTTTCACCTTCAATTGCTAATTTTATGTATTTCCTGCTAAGAGCCTGGCTTGCACAATGTGAATTGGGAAGATGGCCAGGTGGATAGCCTGTTATCAGTTAATTGTGTAATAAAGGGGAGAGCAAGCTTCTATCAGTGATGTTAAGGTTAACCAATGGTTGATCTGTAATTCCCCCTCCTCTTCTTTTTCTGGAGCCCTGGTAATACAATGGATTAAGTGTTGTGCCACCAGCTGAAAGGTCAGTGGTTTGAATACAGCAGTCCCACTGAGGGGTAAAGGTACAGCAGTCTGTTTCATAGCCTTGGAATCTCTACAGCTGTTCTACATCCTGAAGGGTTGCTTGGAGCTGGAAGTAACTTGATGAAAATGTGGTAGGGCTTTGTTTTCTTTTTATAAGTCTCGTTACGGAGCTTGCTTGGACCATTTGTTTTTCCAGAATTAAAAGGATGATTCTTCATGCATATAGAACAACAGCTCAGTGGCCTAGTCGGGGAGCTCTGGGGGCTTAGGGTAAAGAGTTACATTGCCAACCCCAAAACACATGGTTCAAATCCACCAGTTGCTGTGCAGAGAAGAAAAAAAAAAGAGCAAGCTCCTATCATCCAACTTACTGCCTCTGAAAACCTGCTAGAGGGTCAACTAGGAGTTGGTTCTGACTCAGTGACCACACAACAACATATTCATGCAGAGTAAACTGTTCAGAATAAATTTACACTCAAGGGTCATGTAGGTACAGGTATTTTTAACAGATACGTTAGCTCTCTCAGGAGACACAGTGTGTTAGATGTGGGTCTGCCAACCAAAATGTCTGTAGTTGGACTCCATCTACCACTCCACGGAGCAAGATGATTTAAAGATTTAGGGCCTCAGAAAACCAATGGGAGGTTGGCATGAGTTGGAATTGTCTGGATGGCAGTGGTTTTATTGGTCTGTGATTGTTGTGTGTACTGGTATTTGTTGTTGCTGTTTTTGTTTGTCTCTCTAGAATCCCTCATGGTGCAGTGGTTAAGAACTTCACTTAATTAGAATATTGCTGGGTTGAATCCACCAATCATTCTATGGACAAAGGTGGTCTTTCTTTAATGATTTATAGCTTTGGAAATTCAGTAAGGCAGTTCTTCTCTGACTGATAGGGTAGCTGTGAGTCAGAGCTGATTTGAGAGCAGTAGGCTTGGTTTTGGGTGGTTTTGTGGCATCTGTTTTTGTTGTTGTTGTGTACTGTAGAGTTGGAACAAACCCATAGCTGGAGCCTCTGGCGGGTTTTCAGAAGCAATTAATCCCCCACAGGAAGAGATTGCCCATCTTTCTCCTGTGGAGCACCTGGTGGCCTCAAACCTCATTTTAGCTCTTAAAAACTGCTGATATGACACCTCTGCTCTCCTTTGCTCTACCCTCTTACCCTGAACTCTACACATTGAAGGTAAAAGAATTGCCAGGAGCTGAATCCTGAGGAATGTGTACTTGTAGGAGTAGACAAATCAGGAAAGGCCTTCAGCCAGAGGGACTAGCACACGCAAATGCACAACACAAAGGCAGAAGGCTCTTCAGCTCCTGGAAGTGCTGTGCAGGTGGCACAGAGGAGCTGCAGAGGCAGCTGGGGCCAAGCTGAGGCCTCATATGGCATGAGCTGCTATCAGCACAGATAGTGGTGAAAAGGGGAGGTCTTCGGGTGAATCGCTGAAGGAAATACCGTCAAGTCATTGAAAGTCAAAGTGAGAGAGTGGGGAGGAGGAACAAAGAAAGTTGACAGTCTCTAGGTTTGGTTGAGTAGCTTCAAAGGTGATGGTATCATTTACCCAGATGAAGACACACTGGACAAACAAGTGGGGAGTGGACGTGCAGATTAGAGATAGGAAGCCCACAGTTGGGCTTGGATGAGTTTGAGGGACTGTAGGAACCTAGGCGACATCCTGGACTAATCAGTGTTGCATCAAAAGTCCCTGTTCAAAGTGGAATTTGTCTTTCAGCTGGGTTAGTAATATCTTAAGGGAAGAGACTGAGTGTATCTTATCTGTGTGCCTCTATTAAATTCTTCTAGACTCAGCACCATGCTGGGAAACAAAGTCAGGATGCCATGAACTTATTAATTATATAGAATTTCTTTATCTCATTTGTCATTGGTTTTATTATTATTATTATTATCATCATCATCATCATCATCATCATCATTATTTTATACTGGTTTACTTACAAAGTTTGTATACATTGTTTTCACACTGGATCTTATCCATTTCCTTTACCCGCCCCTCCCTCCACCCATCAAATTGTATGACCCTATGATTACCCCCATCACCATCCTCACCCCTCTGCACCTATTTTCCCCCCACTCTTGGATCCTCACACATGTTTTACTAGTTAACTTTCTATTTCTCCACTAATGGTCTTAGACAGTATTTGTCCTTATGGACTGAGATAGTTCACTTAGCATAATGTTCTCCAGTCTCTCCTAAGTTAGGTGTCATCAAGTCAACTCCTATAGACCCTATGAACAACAGACCTAAACCTTGTCCTATCCTGTGTCTTCCTCATCGTCTCGGACACCCTGAGCCCATTGCTGTCATCACTGTGTTAATCTATCTGGTTGAGAGTCTTCCTCTCTTTCACCCTCCCTCTACTTTTCCAAGCATGCAGTCCCTTTCCAAGGAATAGCCTCTCCTTGCCACATGTCCAAAGTATGAGAGACAGAGTTTTACCATCTTTGTCTCCAAGAAGTGCTCTCCATTGGCCTATTTATTTTTCCATCCACATGGGATAATGCCTCAAAGGACAGCATCATGGAAAAGCACATGCACTTTGGAACCAGACTTAGCTGGTTTAAACCCTGGCTACGCAGGTGTGCTTGAACATGTTGCTTGACACACTGGCCCCTCAAGTCTTTATTGTCCAGTGTGGTAGATACTGGCCACATCTCCATGTTGAAGGAATCAGAGTCAACCTTACTTTTGAAGAACTAACAATTCTGGAAAAATTCTTGACTACTAGCTCAGAACGGGAGCTCTGGTGATGTAATCTGTTGAGAGTTGAGCTGCCAGCCCAATTAGACTCCACTAGTGGCTACACTGGAGAAAGATAGGCAGGCTCCTCCTGTGCAATTTACAGCCTCCAAAAACCTTGTTGTTGTTGTTGTTGTTAAGTGCCTTCAAGTTGCAGGCAACTCACAGTGACCCTATGAAGGAGAGTCCTCGACGCTTGGGTACCTTTCATCCTCTCTCCAGGTTCCTAGGGTTTCTGGAGGCAAGCTATTATGGAAGTGGATGCCACTCCTCCTTCCAAGCTTGCAAAAACCTCAATGATAGTTAAATACAAAAGACAGTTCTCTAGTCACACTAGCCATGCTCCCTGAGCTTGGTCACCACACCCAGCTGGTGTCCACCGTACTGGACAATCTTACTTTCTTCTTTATAAAATACAGAGCGAAGGCTCAAGGAGACCACCTGTGTAAAGGGCTGAGTTTAACAGCTGCCACACAGGACAACATTCCACAAACATTAGCTATTCTTTCTGGGAATGGTTAGAAAAAATAACTAGAGAGCTGTCCTGCACCGCATTGTTTGAGAATCCTCTCAAGATGTGCAAGGCCACAGCAGCCCTGTGACGAAATAAGTGGCCCTGACTTTGGACCTGAGTCAGGGCCTGAAGAATGAATAGATTAAGGTGGGGGAGAGTTGATGAAGGGGCTTTTGTGAGCAATTTAAGAATTTGGGACTAGATGTGATGGACAACCACTCCAGACCCTCTGAGAGGGTCTAAACTGACCCTCCTTGACATGGAGGGGTGAGATCTTACTCACTTGAGAGGTCACCATGGTGGGGTGCACAGATGGGCTGGGCGGGGGTGGGAGGGGTGGAGATGGGAGCTCTTCCTCAAATGTCCATCTGTGTATCAGTAGTGGGAAGACACTGCCCGACATCCACAGGCCCAGGCTATTTCTCTTCCTGAGAACATGCTGCTTCTCTGCATACTTTTGCCCCTCTTTTGTGCCCTGCGGGTCAGGGGCCAATTGAGCCAGAAGATCTATCACCGGCCTGCCATCAGTGGGGGAGGGAGCAGGGTTGTTGCAGGACGCCTGGCCAGTGGGGGCTAATGGCTTTGCACTCCGTTCCCCAGAGCTGACATCACTGACAGTGGGGAAGGGCCTCTGCGGAGTGACAGTGCTGTGTCCCAGCTCTGGCTGGGTGCTGAGAAACCCCCTTTTTTCCGAGGGCCATTACAGAATCCTGCTGCTTCCTGAGTCCTTCTTTTCCTGGAGCTGGAAATTATCCTGATCTAGAAGGCAGGACTTTCTGACAAGGATCTCCTTGGTGCCCCACCCCATTATACACTAGATCACCTGTGCCAGCAGCTTCCTCGAGGGAAAATAGGGTGTTCACTTCAGGTTGGACAAGAGGGAGTGTAGAAAGGAACTTTTGGTGAGGTGGGAAAGCCCCCAGCAGAGGGGAGTCAGGTTAGGTTCCAGCTGTCTCTGGCTCATGGAGGCTGGGTGGGACTCACGCCCTGCTCTGGCCTTCCGGATAAGGGTGGGACTGGATTGTCTCGCAGCTCTGCTTTGCCACCAAATGTGTGTTGGGGGTAGGGAGCTGGAGCTGAAACCTGCCCAGAGACAGGAGGTTCGTCTCCTTGCAACCCTCCCCTCCTCTACCTCCTTCCTTCCCTCCTCCCTGGAAGGATGGATGGAGGCAGTGTGGAGAAATCTGAATAACTAATCAGAGTCCTCATTAACCCCCTGCCAGGATGCTCAAACATTCACTTTGCTGTTTGTGAAGCAGAAAAAAAACCTCTCCTTGCATTAAAATTGATGTGTTATTAATCCCCCTGTTCCCAGCCTGGTGGGCCGGCTCACCCCCACCCTGCCCCTGGCGTGGCTTCTGCTGCTCTGGCCACGTTGTCTCTATTATTTATTGGCCCTGAGCAGAGCGGCCTCCCTTCATCTGGCTGAGCGGCCTCCCTTTATCGGGCTGAGCGCCAGCTCCAAGGCAACTGCTTTGTTTTCTCCCCAGCTTGGCCCGGATCCCAGTGGCCCCTCTACTCTGTCCAAGATAGACTCAGGCTGCCCCCATAGCTGCTTGCACTGGGCTGGGTGAGCATGGCGGCCTTGTGCCCATCTACAGACCTGAGAGGAGGTGGTGGCCACTCCACGCTCACAGCTTTTGAGTCCAGTGATGAGCCGGCCTTTGAAGGCCTTCTGGCTTAAGAGCTGCTTCTTAGCAACTCCTTGGGCTGTACAAGCCACTGATGTGCTCAGCGGCTAACTGCAAGGTGAGAGGTTCAAGCCAAACCAGAGAAGCCTTGGAAGAAAAATTTTGGGATCTACTTATGCAAAATCTGCCACTGAAGCCCCCAACACCCAGAGGTCTAAGTCAGCACCAACTCCACAGCACCTGCTTCTCTGGGATCACAGGGCCCCATAGATGTTCCTCAAGTGGTTAACTTCATGCCAAGGACTGTAGGGGATACAAAACCACAGTCCACCAGATGCCCACACATGCAGAGATTACTCATACAGCAAGTAAGCAGAAGGATGAAATGTGAAGGTCAAGTTGTCAATGAGATTTAAGTGATGAGGGGAGAGAACACGAAGGAAACAAGACTTGCAGCTGTACTATTCTGGCTGGTGCTGGCCCCACCTCTGCACTGAGGGTGGTTCATCTGCCCTAACATGGGGATGTCTGTTCTACCTCTGCATTGATGGATTCATCTGCCCTTATATGAGGATGTCCATAAATGTTCCCTGTGAACCCAGAACCAGCCTTTTAGGTAACAGGCTCCTAAAGACAACTGAGAAAGCTGGAAGAAGAGGAGGAGAAAGAGGGATTTAATCCCTGGATTTTTTTTCTTCTAATTGCTTTCATTTATTACATAGGAGAAAGATTAAAGGTCAGCTTCCCAATTTTTTTTTTATTCAGAGTCTGATGAAGATGATCATTCAATGAATGCTTTTTTTTTTTTTTTGCCTGCTTTTAAAGTGAGAGGACAAGCCTGAGTCCAGGTGGAATTTATAGGCCAGTAAAGAAAACAAGCATTAATCAAATAATTCTAAATTAACATATAATTAATTACAAACTGAATTAAGTGCTCTCACTGAATTAAGAAATTCAGTATAACAAAGAGGGATGAAAGGTTAGTTTCCCTGAGGAAGTAACTGAGATGTGAGAGAAAAGCAGGCTGTCACTAGTTGAACGTGGATGAGGACAGAGTATGTTCCATGCTTGTGCAAAGGCCCTGTGGAAGGAAGGAGCGGGCAACCTCTGAGTGGAAATGTGGGTTTCCGTCACTGTTGAGGAAGCCCCTCAGTGAGCTTGATTTGCAGTGATGTTACAGTGGGCTGGAGCATGGTGAGCTCAGTGCAGAATAGGGCAAGGCTTTGTTCTGTTCCTAGGATACGATGAATCAGGTCAACGGCCCATCGCGACACATCCATTACCGTAAAGCTCAAGTGTGCTCTGTGCATGCGCAGTAGCACAAGCTTAACGTGTGCAGCCTCCACTGGTTAAAGAACCTCTTGTCCAGTCAGCTCATGGCTCCTGCGGCCTTAGTGATTCCACCGGCTGATCTCTAAGAAACTACTTTTGTCTGATGTAAGACCAGAGTACATTCTTCTTTCATTTCAACAAGATTTAGTGGGTCACACACATGAGGCTATTGGAACAGACTTATATCTGATCCTCCGGTGGGTTTTCCAAGGCTGTAAATTACACAGGAGAGATTTACCCATCTTTCGCTGGAAGAGCTCCTGGTAGATTCAAACCTCCAGAGAAGTAAGGCCTTTGGGATAGCAGGGTCATACCCTAGGTTTAAGAATGCTGTTGTTGTGTGTCATTGAGTCAGGACTGACCCATAGCTGACCCTCCAGGGGGTTTTCAGAGGCCACAGGAGGAGAGTGCCCATCCTTCCCCCACGAAGCCACTGGTAGACTCGAACTGTGTGCCTTCAGGATTGCAGTGCAGCTTCTTGTCACTGACCAGTGAACATCAAATATAAACAGAACAATGCCCCTGACCTTGAAGGAACCTTAATGGCATGGTGGTTAAAGAATTAGTCTGTTAGCAAAGGTCAGTGTTTCAAACCCACCAGCTGCTCTTTGGGAAAAGAGAGTGACAATCTGCTTCCTCAGAGTATTGTTGTTGTTATGTGCCATCGAGTCATTTGCAACTCATAGTAACCCTATGTACAACAACTCTGAAACCTGCTCTACTCTGAGCCAACCATATTGTCTCTGACACACCTACCCCTGTTACCCCAGTCGCTGAGTCAATCCATCTCATCCAAGCTCTTCCTCTCTTGCGCTGTCCCTCCACCCTTCCAAGCATGATGTCCATATCCAAGGACTTGGTCTCTCGTTGCAACATGCACAAAGTATGCCAGATGAATCTTTAGAATCCTGCCTCCAAGGAGCAGCCTGGTTTCATCCTCTCTACGAAGAACCTGTTTGTTCTCTTAGCAGTCTGTGATATCTTCAGTACTCTTCTCCAGCACCACAGCTCAAGACATCAATTTTCCTTCTATCATCCCTAGTCATTGTCCAGCTTTTTGATGCATTCCAAGTAATTGCAAAGACTATGATGGCCTTGGAAACCCTAATGGACAGTTCTGCTCTGTCCTGTGAGGCCACTATGAGCAACAGCAAGTGAGTCCTTGTCCTTAAGCATGCCTCCTACAGAAAGAGGTGGACATATACACAGCTGACCCATACGTGACCCATACGTCAACATGAAGTAAGCACTAAGGGTAGAGAGACCATGTTTGCCTGGGGTGGTCTCACGTGCAGCCTTCAGTGGCTGTGTATAACAGTGTTCTTTCACTCAAAATTGTTTTAGATATGTGATTACCCTCGTATTGGCAAACATGACAGTGAGGAAATCTGAGCGATACCTGAGAGAAATGCAGAGAAACATCATGGAATAAACTTAAAGCTGAGTCCTTGCAGAATGACACATGACCCACCTATTAAAGAAGGAGAGGAAGACATCCCTCTTTTGGAGAACAGAACATCAAACATCTGGAAGTGTCGGAGAGTAAAGTCTGTGGGGAAGAAAATGAGTACAGCTTTGCTGTGACCTACAAAAGGTGCCAGCAAAGTCTTTATGTAAAGGTTTAGGTTTTTTCCAAGCCATACAATCTACATTGCACACACTAATTTCTACCATTATAGTAGAAAGAAGTCATAGACCAAAGTCAGTGAATGGATATGGATATGTTCCAGGAAAACTTTATTGACAAAAATAGGCTGCCAAAGAATCTGGCCTATGGGTGGTATTGTCACTGTTATGTGCTGTTAGGTTGACTAAGATTTATAGCGACCCTATGAACGATGGATCTGAACTCTGCCCTATCCTAAACCATCCTCACACACTTGAACTCATTGTTATAGTGACTATGTCCTTCTTTCTTGATGAGGGTCTTCCTCTCTTTTACTGACCCTCCAACTTTCCCAACATGCTGTCCCTTTCTAAGGTCCTAACAACATGTCCAAAGTATGTGAGATGAAGCTTCACTATCCTCCAAAAAAAGCCTGGTTGTACTTTCTCAAAGACATATTTGTTTGTTCTTTTGGCAGTCCATGGACTCTTCAGTACTTTTCTCAGATAGCACACTTCAAAGGCATCATTTCTTCTTCTATCATCATTATTTTTTGTCCAGCTCTAAGATGAGTAGCAGGTTACTGAGAAGACCATGACACCTTAATCAGGTACACCTTAATCCTCAAAGTGATATCATTGTTCCTCAGCACTGGGAGAGATCTTTGACAGCAGATTTTCCTAATGAAACAAGTCCTTTAATTTCTTGACTGCTGCTACCATGGGTGTTGGTTGTAGATCCGAGTAACACAAAATTGTTGGCAATTTCAATTTCTTCCTCCATCTATCATGATATTGCCTGTTGGCCTAGAGGTACAGACTTTTGTTTTCTTAATGTTGAGATGCAATCCTTTGTAGTCCTTGACATTCTGCATCAAGCACTTCAAGTCCTCCTCACTTTCAGCAAATAATGTTGTGTCTTTTGCAAAACATAGGTTATTAATAAGTCTTCCTCCCAACCTTATGCCACGTTATTCATCATAAAGCCCACTTTCTCAAATGATTTATTCAATACAGATGGAATGGCTTTATGGAGAAAAGATACATCTTTGGCACACACCTTTCTTGATTTTAAACCATGCAGTGTTCCCTTCCTCTCTGTCCACACAATTAATACTTGGTCTAAAGCACAACTAAACATTTTAAGATTCCCATTCTCCTCAGTGTTATCCATAATGTGTTGTGGTTCACACAAATGCCTTTGCATAATCAGTGAAACACAAATAAACATCCTTTTTTCTAGTATCCTCTGCTTTCAGCCAAAATCCATCTAACATCAACAAAGTCATCCCTGGTGCCATGGCTTCTTCTAAATCCAGTTTGAATTTCTGGTAGTTTTTTGGTTTTGTTTGTTTGTTTATTCATTTTAATGAAAGTTTACAGAGACTTAGGGTTTCCAGTCATTCATTGTTGCATTTTTCTCCCTGTGCACCCTCTCCTGCCCAATTCACTTTTCTCCTTGAAAAGGAAAAGAAAAACTCTTTCATGTCAGTGTACTTACTATTCTGGCTATTTTTCTCTTCAGCAAGATTTTGTTTGCGTGTGATATTGTTATTGTCTGATAATTTTCACATTCTGTTGGGTCACCTTTTTTGGGAATAAAAATAAATATGGATTTCTTCCAATCAGTTGGCCAGGTAGCTGCCTTCCAGATTGCTTGGCACAGCCTGGTGAGCACATCTAGGGCTGCATCTGTTTGTTGGAACATGTCAGTCTGGCTATCTCCGGACTTAAATGAAGAAGAATCATAGGTGATAAAGTTAGAAAGTTGAATAGAAACTTCCTATGATAAAAATATTTCTAATATCTTGACTGAAGTTTCGTTGGGTTTTTTTAAGGAACAATATTTTGAGCATAGGAGTAGGGAGCTCTGGTTACATAGCATGTAGAGAGTTCCACCACTGCCTCAAGGTGGCACCTCTGTCAGTTCAAATCCCAGCTACTCCATGGGAAAAAGATGAGTCATCAATCTCCTCCCATGCAATTTACAGCCTCAGAAAGCTTGCTGAAGGGTAAATTATGACAGTGAATATCAGGTATAGGAGCAGTCTAAGGTTTATAGTTGGGTTTAGTAGGATACTGGAGAAAAATGAAGAGCAACAATGATGAAAGTGGACAAACCTTGGTTCTAGGCAAGTTTATGAGAACCCAGGAAAACAGAGTCTCCCTTCCTGAATCTCCCTTTCCTGCTGCATCCTCCCCTCCCCCATCCTGTTTGTTTTTTAAAGGATTCAGTGGGGCTATGCACACTCCTAGGCAAACAGGTGCTGATCATTGGAAGCAGTGATGTCCCGGTCCCCACCCTTTCCCGTTTCTACCCTGACTAAGCTAAGTCTGGTAGTCATGGTGTTTACCCCTGGGCAGCAGCATCCACCCCAGCCCCTGCCCCAGAGCTCCCCATGGATGCAGGCACCATCCCAGCCTAGTTACTGTGGCAGGCCCTGGGTTGCACAGCTAGAAGGGGAACAGCTAGCCTCCTGCTGTCCCCTGCATGTCAGGAGATAGTTGTCCTAATCGCTGGAGTCACCCTTCCCCTGAACATGCCAGTAGAACAATTTGAGATTTCTTCTCACACTGCAAAAACACTCTAGCACTTCCCTCTTGTTTCCAAAGATCCCAGGAGAGAAGGGTGTCTGTGCTTTCCCAGCCCTGTGTAGCCCCTAGGTCTGCTTCGGGTACAAGGCCAGCTGCCCTGGTTCCGACATGTGCCCAGTGCCTTCTACAACACTGTTTCCATCCCTACCAGTGACCTCGCCTCTCCCATTTCCCACATAGCTAGGATGCTACATGTTTTTCTAACATGCAGGGCTAACTTAGTGCAAGGCTCAATCACTGAACTTAAGGGCACCAAAAACTCAATCATCAAGGTAAATAGTGCTTTCAACATCAAAATGAATGCAAATAATCTATGATAAACAACATTCCAAAATTTAAGCTAAAGACAGCATCAATGTTGCTGATGTTTCCTTCTGCTTCTGGCTGAGATATGACCCAACAGGAGCCTGTAACTGATCCATTTGGGCTGTTTTTTGTGTCCATTTGAATTGTGCACTTGAGGCTAGTGCCTCGCTGACCTTACCCCAGCCACCCCTGAGGAGAAGGCAGAGGGGATAAAAATGATATATAGCAGGAACAGTTTAAATTTCATATGCTGCATGACTTCTTAAAACTATTTTCCTAACCCCAGTAGAAGCAATTTCTTCCTGTCCACTTTCTCCTTAGGTCTGACGTACATTATTTTTGCTGGAACCTATTTCCCTAACCAGAAAATTTGCTTTATTGACTGTGTAAAGGCATTTGACTATGTGGATCATAACAAATTATGGCTAACATTGAGAAGAATGGGAATCGCAGAACTCTTAACTGTGCTTATATCAAACCTAGACCTTGACCAGAAGGCTGTTGTGTTAACAGAGCAAGGGAACACTGCATAGTTTAAAATTAAGAAGGGAGTGTGTCAGGGTTGTATTCTCTCTTCCTACCTATTCAATCTGTATGCTGAGCAAATTATTTGAGAAGATGGACTCTATGAAGAGGAATGTGGACTCTGCAAAGAGGAATGTGGCATCAGGATCAGAGGGAGACTCATCAATAACCTGTGTTACACATATGAAACAATCTTGTTTCCTGAAAGTGGGGGGAACTTGAAGCACTTGCTGCTGAAGATCAGAGAATACAGCCTTCAATATGGATTGCATCTCAATGTCAAGAAAATGTCGATTTTTACCATTAGACCAGTGGGTAACATCATGATGCATGGAGAAGAGATTGAGATTGTCAGCAACTTCATCTTACTTAGATCCACAGTTAATACCCTTGGTACCAGCACTCCAGAAATAAGGAGATCCATGGCACTGGGAAAGTCCGCAGTTAGTAACCTCTTCAAATTATTGAGGGACATTGATGTCAGTTTGAGGCTTAAGGTACATCTGATTCAGGTGTTGGTCCTTCTGATCAGTGGACAATGAATAAGGATGACAGGAGAAGAATTGATGCCTTCAAACTGTTCAAGTGTTGGAGAAGAGCACTGAACATCCTATGGACGGCCAAAAGAACAAATGTCTTGGAGAGGGTGCAACCAGAGTGCTCTTTGGAGGCAAAGGTAATGAGGCTTCCCCTCACATACTCTGGGCATGTTGCTAGGAGGGGCTATTTCTCAGAGGGGGACATGATGTTCAGAAAGGTAGAGAGCCAGCGAAGGAGAGAAAGACCTTCAGTGAGATAGATTTATATGATGACTGCCGCAATGGGTTCTAGAAGTGTGAGGATGGTTCAGGAAAGGACAGCGTTCTGTTGTAGGTCACTATGACAGCACCTAACAACATTTCCCGACCATTATCTTTCCTTTCTTTCTTCCATTTTCTGTTCCTTCATCTTTGAGTCCTTGGTTTAGTTTCCTGAGACAGATAATGGGCAGAAAAAAAACCATCAAAATCAACCTGTTGCTACTGAGCAGATTCCAACCTCTAGGGACCCTACAGAACAGAATGGAATTGCCTTGAAGGGTTTTTAAGGCTGTAATCTTTGCAGAAGCAAACCATATCTTCCTCCCACAGAGTCACTGGTAGGTGTAAAATGATGGCCAATTTTTGCCAGCAGCTGAGCGCTTAACCACTGTGCCCAAAGGTTTGTTGAACAGATAGTGAGGGAACTTTAAATCCTGAAAACTCTGTTCTCTTCATTTACTTTCTGTTGCCCCATCATTAGCTGACACCACATTTGACTGATGTATTTCCCTGTTGTCTATTCTCTGCTCCCCACCTCCACTCTTGCTGGAATGCAAGCCCCGTGAATCCTGGCATTGCTGTCATTATTGCGCACAACTGTCAATTGTCAAGTTTCAGGCACATGGCAGATTCTCAGTAAATGTTTCAGTGAGTGAAAAATTACCCTTTTCTTTCATTTTCCCCCCCTTCTTTACGCTACACCATTTAAACTTTTTTTTCTTCCCCCTAAATGAAGAAGCCATGTGCCCTGGGCCTCCACTTTAAACCATGTAAAAAACAAAATTCCAGAGCAAGCTTTAGAATTTACTAGAATTATTGTCATGAGATTGGTTTTTTGTTTGTTTTGGTGGGTTTTTCCTCCACTTAGATGGAGTGGCATCCAGGAAAAGGTTTGAATTCATATAACTTGATGTAATGCTTAGTTTTGGAGTAATTTTTGCCAAAACATTTGTGCCTCAGGTATGCCTTGCCTGTCAAATGAGCATATTGATTTCAGTACTACCAACTTCACACAGTTTCTGTGAAGCCAAAGTGCAAAGTCCATGGGTATGTTTGGTTGTGCTCTGAGACGTATAAATTTTGCAGATATAGGATCTTGTAGTGTGTTTTGAATGCTGGGGTCAGGGTAGAGCAGAGGTCTCCTGATACGACCTCTGATGGGAACAGTCGTTCAGGCCTCACCTCCTTTTACAGAAGGAGAAACTGAGACCCAGGGAAGCAGCAAGCTCAAGGGTTCTCCTTCCACTACAAGCAGTTATGGCTAGAATTCTGGCATCCTAACTCCCCCAAGGATGCCTGACCTCTTTGAGTTTCTCAAATTCTAATTCCTTAAGCTCACTCCTTGGCTCAGCTCTGAGCCCAGGTTGAAATCCCCACAGCCAGGAATGAATTCCTGACTTCCAGATAGCCTTGAAAACTCCCAGGCTGAAATAAACAGCCTAAGGAGGGAGACATTTTGAGTGAAACCCTTACACCATCCTTCCCGTTCCTGAAACCGTTTGCTGAGTGGATCTGAAGAAGTTTGCAGGCATTTCCACTCTCTTCCTGGCTAGCGCCCCTGGGCTGTCCTCTGAAGCAGGTTTCTGACTGAAACCTGTGCGCGTGCAGGTGTAATCTTCCCTGAGTGGGAGCTCCCCCAGGTAGTCATTGGGTTGGCAGCACCTCCACGTTAAGTGTGATCGTTGCAGAAGGAACAGGGCCAGAGAAGGGAAGGACACCACACAGAGATTCATTTCTTCAATGTCATGCTTCCTGCTTCCTGTATGATCCTTAGTGACTGCGATTTACATGTGTGGGGATAATCACAGTTTCCCCTGGAACCTTGGAGCCTTCAGTGTGCCTCCCCATCACTGTAAGTGAGCGTGTCCATGAGGCTGAGCATGGACTGGAAGTGGGCTTGCTTGGTTTCTTACTCTGTGTGTGTGTCCCTGACAGTGACCCTGAACTGGAATCTCTGTTTTCCAGTGTCTGGGATGGTGTTTCTGGGCTTAGGCCCCTTCAGTGTGTGTCACTGGTGTCTTTGTGACTGTGGATAAATGAATGTGTGCTGCTTAAAAAAATGATTTCTCATTTCCTGCATAAATTACACCGTGTAAAAGGCCATCCGGAGCGCAGTTTCTGGCATCCTTTTTCAATAAAGCAATATTATCAGAGCCTGGGCCCAAAACTAGTCCCAGGGGAGGTTTTTTCTAGATTCTTTGTCAAATGAAATGTCACCGACTCACCAAATGATGAGAAGAAGGATTCTTCTTGTTTATTTCCCAAGTGTGGTGGAGTAGAGGCAGCTCAGCTTCTCTCTACCAGCCCCTCCACTCTCACCTCCCTGGCTGCTCAGCTTGTGGACAGGGGGCCCAGGAAGCCACAGGGCCTTGCTCTTTGATTTCACCTCATAACGATCTTTGTGACTGGACAAGTCACTTAACCTTTCTAACTTTCATTTTCTTTTTTAGAATGAGGTCTAAAATAATACCTATTCTATAAGTTTGTGGCAAGGATTACATAATAAATTGCAATGGTTTAGAAAGGAGATTTGTTGTTGCTGTTGTTATTATGTGTTATGAAGTCACCTGCCACTCATAGCAATGCTATGTACAACAGCTCTGAAGCCTGCCCTGTCCTGAGCCAGTCTCACTGACTCTGACACACCTAGCCCCAATTACTGTATCAATTCAACTCATCTGGAGTCTTCCTCTCCTGCGCCATCCCGCCATCCCTTCTGAGCATGATGTCGTTCTCCAAGAACCAGTCCCTGCTGCCCATATGTCCAAACTATGTGAGATTGAGCTTCAAAATCCTAGCCTCCAAGGAGAAACATGGTTTTATCCTCTTCAGGGCAGACCTATTTGTTTTCTTGGCAGTCCATGATATGTTCAAGACTCTTCTCCAGAACCACAACTCAAAGGCATCAATTCTTCTTCTGTCATCCTTCGTCAATTGTCCAGCTCTCTGATGCATACCAAGTAAATGTGAAGACCATGCCCTGGATCAAGCATACCTTAGTTTCTAGACTGACACCTGAGTTTCTAGTGCTTCTCAGTACTTTGGAGAGGTCCTTGATCATAGGTTTTCCCAGTGGTATTCATCTTTTGATTTCCTGATTGCTGGTGCCAGGAGTGTTGATTGTGGACCTGAGCAAGCTATAATTATTAACAATCTCTTCTCTTCATCTATCATGATGCAGCCAGTTGGCCCAGTGGTGAGAATCTTTGTCTTCTTGATGTTAAGCTTCAATCTATATTGAAGACTACAGTCCTTGACCTTCTGCAGCAAGTGCTTCAGCTTCGCCTCAGTTTCAACAAGCAATGTTGTGTCGTCTGCATAATGTAGGTTGTTGATGAGTCTTCCTCCAATCCTGATATTATATTCCTCCTCAATAAAGACTAGCCTCCTGAATGAACTGTTCTGCATATAGATTGAAAAGGTATGGAGACAGAATGCATCCTTGACACAATTCTTTCCTGATTTTGAACCATGAAGTGTTTTTTGCTCTGTTCTGAGCACTGCTCTTGGTCCAAGTATAGATTACGAATAAGCACAAACAAGTGTTCTGAGATTACCATTCTCCTCAAGGTTAACCACAGTTTGTTGTGATCCACACAGTCAAATGCCTTTGCATAATCAATGAAACACATTCCTCTGATACTCTTTGCTTTCTGCCAAGATCCATCTGACACTTGGCAATAATGTCTCTAGTGCCATGGCCTCTTCTAAACCCAGCCTGTATTTCTGGTAGTTCTCTATCAATGTACTGTTCGAGTCTTGTATTTCACGTCTTCTGCTGAAAATACATTACATACAGGTTTTCTGTGCTATCTGAAAGTAGAGTATTCTTATGAAACCTTTTGTTAGCTGAAATAGCACAAAAGCATGTAGCAATTACCATCAACTTACAGGAGAAAAAATTTTGAGCATTCCTAGACCCAAAAAATAGCCTACAAAATCCTGCTCAAAAATAAAAATCCTAAAATAACACTAATATGATCTATTCATATAGTGAGCCTTGAAAGTCATGGTGTGTCATATGTCAGGCTGCTAACCAAAAGGTCAGTAGTTAATCCAGTATCCACTCCAATAGTAAAAGATGGGCACTTTTCTCCTACGGACTTAGAAACCCAATAGAGGTTTGACTTGATGCAGTGGTTTGGTTTGAGTTTTGCTGGTGTTCACAGATACAGTTCATAGCACGGTGCTTTAGTGCCATACTTTGGAGGTGGAGTGTAGTCCTCAGGGAGGGAGCTGGCGATGCCGCTCGCTGCTCAGAGAGCACGCTGCCTCTTTAACGGCTTGGCTCACTGCAAAACAAATGCTAAATGCTGGTTTAGCTTTTCACCCTTTTTGGTAAAAGTGAAAATCCTTGTTGGATTTCTTTCTGTTAGTAAAAACAGGTGTTAATGTAGGTCTTTCGTAAAAACAAAGTGGTATAAAGTTAACTTTTGAAACACTTGTGTATATATTGGACAGCTAATATTTACAAAATGCTTCTAGGTTCCAGGGAGATACATAAATTCGAAATACTGTCAAGGATTATGCAGTCTAGTGGGACAGACATACTGGTGAGTAGTCCTACTTCAGCAGGGTGTCAGGAATTGGGCACAGGGTGCTCTACGCTGCTAGAATCGCCCCATGGTAGTGATGTGGGGAGGGATACAATGCAGAGGCAGGTCAGAAAGCTGTGCTGAGCTGAAGTGAGGCAGTGGATTGGAGAGAGGAAAAATATTAGAAAGCTATAAAGAGGGAGAATTGGCAAAAGGAATTATTGCTAGATGTAGCCCACTCATTTGGGAGGAATGGGGGTTTGGGGGGGAGGGAGAGAGAGAGAGAGAAATGAGTAGATCGTGCCAAGATGCACTTATCTTCTCCTACTGCTGGAAAGCATTTGATGCTGGGAAATCTGTCTCTGAAGTCAGTGTCCTCATCAGCTGGATTGAGTAAGGAAGTGAGAGGTCAGAGTTGGTTCTGAATAATGGAAAAGAGAAAGGAAGGGAAATAAGAGAATTGCACAGAGCTGGAATCCAGGCCAAAGGAGGGGTGCAAATGTAAACAGTTAATGTAAAGTTGGAGGCTCAAGCCCATTTGAAAGGACCTTGTAAGAAAGGCCCTGGGATCTACTTCCAGAAAATCATCCAATGAAAACTATGTGAAACACAGTTCTGCTGTCATATGCATGGGGTCACCACAGTCAGAATGGATTAAAAAAGAACTCTGTGGTTGGTTGGTTTATAGTGAGGCAAGGCTTTGCAGGGATTTTAAATGACTCTCATGGGGCTGAGGTTCCCCTCCATGCTGTCTCCAAAACAGAAAATACTGCTGGGACAAGTGGTTTTTCTTAAAGTCATAAACTGGTCTTAGTGGCGTTAAGAGAACTTTTGTGTTCCACAGTGGATCACACCCCAGACCCATTATTCCAAACAGAAAATTCATGTCTGGTCAGCCTCTGCCAACTCTCTCAGCTGATTTTGCTTTTTTTGCTCATCCACTCATGCCTTCTTTTTATAAACGCACATGGAGCCTGATTCTAGAGCTGAGCTGAGGGCGCACAGCCTGTAGCACCCCTGTCACCAGGAAGCTCGGAGCCCGACTGGAGGGACAAATGGAGGAAGTGCCATTGTCATCAGGTGTCACTTGTTCATGTGTTGGCTCTGCGTCATACTGATCCTACATACAACAGAACAAAATATTGACAGGTCCTAGGCCCTCCTCACAATTGCGGGGATGCTCTAAGTATGGCTATGACCAGTATGAATTTTTTTCTCTTATTCTTTTTTTTTAAAATAATTTTAATGAACATTTACAGAGATTTTGGATTTCCATTCATTCATTGCTGCACTTCTCTCCCCTCCCAGCTCTCCCCCACCCCCAGACCAGTATGAATTTTAACTACTGTCCAACTTAGGGGGTCTCCTCTTCCAGCACTGTGCTGGAGGAAGTCTGCTGCCATCTGGTTTTGTTTGCTAATATTTGAAGGTAGATGGCCAAGTCTGTTTTCCTTGTCTACTTCATCTGGAAGCTTCTCTGAATCATGCCCATCATGCTGCCAGCATCACTGCCACATGCAAGCCTCCACAGAAGGCCGTGCTGACAGATGGGTGACGGAATATGTTGCTATTGTTAATTGCTCTCTCCCCTGCCATGACTCATGGCAACTTTATGAATAAACGTTGCTTGGTTGGTCCTGCGCCATCTTCACCATCAACGATAAGTTCACCTCCATGGTGGGTGGTGGAGTACAGGAATACATAATAATCCAGCCTGGAGTTCATAACTAACAGGGTTGAACTTAGAAGAGTTGTGGTCTGAGTTATTAGGAGGGAATGGTTAACCTTTTGCGGGGTAAATATTCAGGGAAAATTGTACAAAGTTCTTCTTACAAAGTACAACATTACTGATTATATCTGTTGTTGTTGTTGTTGTTGTTATGTACCATCAAGTAGTTGGAACCGACCCATAGCTCCAGCTATGGACCCAACAAACCCTCCAGCGGGTTTTCAGAGGAAGTTAATCACACAAGAAGGGATTGTCCATCCTTCTCCCACGGAGCAATTGATGGGATTTGAACTGCATGCCTTCAGGATTATAGTGCAGCTTCTTGCCACTAGGCCAACATAGCTCCCTAAATTATATCTGACTAGATTGTTATTACTACCATAATCAGGCATGATGAGAGAAGAAGATAGGTGGATGGCATTCAGTTGACCCTGCCTCCTAAGGACGCATGTCCTGCAGTCGAGTTTTTCCTGGTTCCACACTGCCCATCGCCAGCACATTCGAGCCCAAGTGTGGTGGCTGTTGTGCCAGTCCATCGCACTGAGGGTCTCCCATGCCCTTGCTGATCCTAAGCCTCACCGGGCATGATACCTGTCTTGAGATATGAGTCTTTCCTGATGGTGTGTACAAAGCGAGCAGGGTGGACAATGTTTTGCTGTTATCCCCAGTTTTCACTGGGTGATTTTCAGAAGTAGTTCATAGCCCTTTATTTCTGGACCCATGCACCGTGGGTGACCCTGCCAGTACTTCAAATACTTGTGGCATCTTTTCCAGCATCATAGCAATATACAGACCACCACCGTTTGAGACACTAACAGAAGGTATTGGCTAAAATATGTTGTTGTTTGATGCTGTCAGCTCTGCTCCAGCACAGAGTTACCCTGTGTACAGTGGAATGGAACACTGTGTGATCCTCGGCCGCCCTCACAATCAATGTTGTGTCAGCCCATAGGTGCTTCCAAGGTGTCAATCCATTTCATTGAGGGTCTTCTTCTTTTTCACAGGCCCTCTTCCTTACCAAACATGAGGCCTTTCTGAACTGCTCCTTCTGGTAACATAGGAGATGTGCTTGCTTCTTAGGAACATAAGTACATTCTGACTGTACTTCCTCAGAAACAGATTTGTTAAATTTTTTGGTCAACTTTTTGCTGTCAAGTTGGACCTGACTTGAGCTGAGAAGACTACAAACTGCATAGGAGGAGACTGCCTGTCTTTCACCTTTGGTGCTGCATTAATAGATTCAGACTTCCAGAAAGGCATAGCCTTGGTTAGCAGTGCAGCTCCCTGTACGTTATCACAGCCCCTTGTTCTCTTGGGACCCCATTTCATATTCTTCGCCAACACTACAATTCAAAGGCATAGATTCTTCTCAGACTTCCTTATTCACATGCATATGAGTGATTAAAATTCCCATGGCTTGCTATGTTGTCCTTCTTGTCCTTCTAGGTGCCATTGAGTCAGGTGCAACCTATAGCGATCCCATGAACTACAGATCTGAACCCTGTCCTATCCTGTATTAGTCCAAGCCTTTTTAATCCTCAGAGTCACAGCCTGGTTCTTCAGCTCTTTAAAGACATTCTTTGTTGTAGATTTGCAAAGGTAGATCTCAGAAAATTCCCTCTATCTCTTCTTTGAGGCATTTCATGGTCTTGTTGTTTTTGTTGTTGGGTACCATTGAGTTGACTGAGACTCACAGCGACCATCTGAAATACAGGTCTGGACTTTGCCCTGTCCTATCAGTCTTCACTCTCTCCACTGTGCTCAAGGCCACTGTGTAGTGCTGTGTCAATCCATCTTGTTGAGGGTCTTCCTCTCTTCACTGACCCTCTAACCTTGACAGCAGGTGAAAAGTGTGTTAGACCAAGTGTCACCATCCTTGTCTCTAAGGAACACACTGGTTGCACTCTCTCCAGGACCAATTTGTTCTTTTGGCAGTTCAATGGGATAATCTCTACCCTTCTCTAACACTACAATTTAAGAGCATCAGGTCTTGTTTGGTCTTCTTTATTCATTGTCCAGCTTCCAGGTGCACAGGAAGCAATTGAGAATATCATAGCTTAGATAAGGCAGACCTTGGTTTTAAACTGGCATCCATGCTCTTTAAGCACTTTAAAGAGGTCCTTGAGAGCAGATTTCCCAATGTAGCTTCATCGACTATGCAAAGGATTTTTGACTGTGTGGATCACAACAAACAATAGCTGACTCTGAGAAGAATGGGAATCCCAGATCATTTGTGCTAATGCGAAAACAATTGGTCCAGTGGTGAGAATCTTTGTCTTCTTGACATTGAGCCTCAATCCATATTGTAGGCTGCAGTCCTTGACACTCTGCAGCAGGCGCTTCA
>NW_006399870.1:2660844-2725421 GCF_000299155.1 Elephantulus edwardii
GACTGGGATAATTGGGATGGGAGTGTCAGAGACAGTGCGATTGGCACAGGACAGAGTGGAGTTTAGGGCTGTTGTACATAGGGTCACTATGAGTCGCAGGCGACTCAACGGTACATAACAACAACAACAACAACAATGCGAAACCTATGCTTGGACCAAGAGACAGTCATCAGAACAGAGCAGGGAGACACTGGATAATTCAAAATCAAGAAAGGGGTCCGTCAGTGATGTATTTTATCTCCATACCTTTTCAATCTGTATGCAGAACAGATCATCCGACTTGCTGGGCTATACGAGGAGGAATGTGGCATCAGGATTGGTGGAAGAATCATCAACAACCTGTGTTATGCAGATGACACAAGTCTGCTTGCTAAAACTGAGGAGGACCTGATGATGTGCTTGCTGCAGAAGGTCAAGGACTGCAGTCTTCAATATGGATTAAAGCTCAATATCAAGAAAACGAAGATTCTCACCACTGGGCCAATTGGCAGCATCAGTATATATGGTGAAGAGATTGAGATAGTTAACAGTTTTAGTTTGCTTGGCTCCACAGTCAACACTCTTGGTAACAGCAGCCAGAAAATCAGGAGACGAATTGCATTAGCAAAGTCAGCTGTGAGGGACCTCTCAAGAGTACTGAAGTGCAACAACATCAGGCTGGAGACTAAGGTGCGCCTGATCCAGGCTATAGTCTTTGCAATTACGTGCTACACATTGGAGAGTTGGGCAGTGAATAGGGATGATAGAAAGAGAATTGATGCCTTTGAGTTGTGGTGCTGGAGAAGAGTGTTGAATATACCATGGACTGCTAGGAGAACAAGCAAGTTTGTCCTGGAGAGAAGGAAGCCAGAATGTTCCCAGGAGTCAAGGATTCTGAAGCTTCGTCTGACATCCTTTGGGCATGTTGCAAGGGGGGGGACTGGTCCTTGGAGAGGGGCATCATGTTTGGGACAGTGGAGGGACGGCGCAGGAGAGCAAGACCCTCGATGTGATGGATTGATTCTGTGAGTGGAGTGGTGGGAATGAATGTGTTTGAGACAGCGAGGTTGGCACAGGATAGAACGGCACTTAGGGCTCTTGTACTAAGGTGACTATGAATCGCAAACAACTTGATGGCACATAATAACAACAACATGGTTTTTTATTTCTCAACTGCTGCAACATTGTTGTTGTTGTTGTTGTTGTTGTGTGCCATAGAGTTGGAACCGACCCATAGCTGACCCTCTGACAGGTTTTCAGAGGCAGTTAATTGCACGGGAGGAGGTTGCCCATCCTTCTCCTTCTGAGCAGCCAGTGGACTCGAACCATGTTATTTTGGGATTGCAGTGCAGTTTCTTGCCACTAGTCCACCAGATGTTGAATCTGGATCTGAGCAAAATGAAATTGTTGACAACATCAATCTTTTCTCCGCCTATTATGACGTTGCCTATTGGTTCAGTAGTGAAAATTTTTGCTTTCTTGGTGTTGAGATGTAGTCCATATTGAAGGGTGTAGTCTTTGATCTTCTGCAGTAAGTACTTCAACTCTTCTTCAATTTCTTCAAGCAAAATTGTGTGAGCTGCATCTTCCTCCAATCCTGATGCCACATTCTTCTTCATATAGTCCAGTTTCTCAAATTATTTGCTCAACATACAGATTGACTAGGTAGGCAATTCAGGAGAAAGGATCCAAGGCTGACACGCACCTTTCCCGATTTTAAACTATGCAGTGTTTCCTTGTTCTGTTTGGACAGCTGCTTCTTGGTCTCTGTATAGGTTTCACACCAGCACAATTAAGTGTTCTAGGATTCCCGTTCTTCTCAGTGTCACCCATAGTTTGTTATGATCTACACAGTCAAATGCCTGTTTTACTTACCCTAACTTTATAGTGCATTTTGAAATTAAGAGGTGGGCATGAGCATCTTTCCACTTCTGTTTTTTCTTTCAGGATTATTTGGTTATTCAGGGCCCTTATAATTCCATATGAATTTGATATTTGTCTTTTTCATTTCTGGGGGAAGGAAAGGAACTGTAGGAATTTTTTTTAAAAAAATAAAGTTTTTATTTTCATTTTCAGTTTAACAAAATTTTACAGAAAAGTTATATTTTCATTCATTCATTGTTGCACATTTTACCCTCTTTCCCTCCCTTCCCGCTCCCCAAGTTGACTTTTCCCCCTTTTCATTAGTTTATTTACAAAATTCTAATACAAATTTGAACAAATTCTTTGCATTTCCCTCACACCTCCCCCTCCCATCAAACTGTACAACCCAATGATCAATCCCCTCTCCCCCTGTACATCCACATCCCTCTGCTTCCAGCCTTTCCCACCCCTCCTGAATCCTTACTTATACTCATTCTATAATAACGGTCTTAAAGAACTGTAGGAATTTTTATAGGGATTGCACTGACTCTCCATTATAGATTTCTGAGCAGAGAGAGAACAGTGTAAACAAATCCACGAATTATTTCTGCTTCCCACTAGGCTTTCTCTTCCAAAAGGATTAGAACTTGTCTCTTTGAGCTCAACCTCATTGAACTGGTGAAATCTGAGGCTTTCCCTGGAATGATAGTTGAGTTCATTAGCTGATCAGGAACATTCAGAGCAGAATCAGAGAATGCCATTGTGGGAAATCTCTGAGACTCCACTTGGTCTAGCTTCTTGTTTATAAATGACAACAAAGACTGATGAAAATGATGACACAATGAGTGAAGACTTTGTGCAAACTTGTGGCAGAGGTGGGACGAACTGCTGTCATTTTCTAGTTTGGTCATGTCAGCAATGAGGTGAGCAGAGCCAGTAGGCTGTCACCAGTGTCCGCGGATACTGCATTAGGATCCTTGAGGCAAACTACACCTCTGACAGAATATTTACGGAAGAGGTCCTTGTCTGGATTCCAGAGTGAGAACAGGCTTTTCCAAGGCCCTCAAGACATTTGGCCAAAGACTTCTATGCTTTTGTTGTTGCTCCTCTGATAGTTACCAAGGTGGAACATCTTCCCCACAGTGGGCAGAAGACAGGCAAGCGGTCTGGTCTCGGTCAGAGGTTCCACTGCCCAGGCCTCACCATTGTTCTCATCTGAAAACATGCAAGTTGCTGTCCAGCCAAAACAGGCCAAGGTGTTCCCTGGAATGCCTGCCCCTCCGAGAAATCTGGATGACATGGACTTGAATGGGCTGAGTGGGGTCTTAGTTTCTTGGAGAAGCTGTGGGGTCATAGAGGGACTTTATCTGCAAGCTGAAACTCTTGCTTCCATCCTCCTCCCCTGAAACATCGGGGCTATGAGGTTACAGGACCCAGTGTCTTCCTGCCCATCTCTTTCTGCATCTGTGGCCCTGCCTGCCTCCTGGGTGGTGTGCTAAACAGGTAGTACTGCAGCCGAACCCCTACTCTGTGAGAGAGGAAGGACTTTTAGACAACAAAGAGAGTGGTGGTGAGATCTCTCCTTCAAAGATCAAAAAAAGACGTACCTACCCTCCTTCCTCCAGGGTGAGGGAGATGGTGAGAGAGCTCAATGTGGATGTGGGATTCTGGGGGTGGGGGCACTTGGTGTTGGAAGACAGCAGCGGCCCTTTGGCAGTCTCCATCCCCCAGCCGTCCCCGCACTGCTTCCCTTCCCCATGCATTCTGTCCTGTGAGCTGGCCCCTTTATGCTCAGGGAACTAGCTGAAGTGACAGAAAGGAGATTACAGGCTGTATTTCT
This sequence comes from Elephantulus edwardii, assembly GCF_000299155.1. Lineage (NCBI taxonomy): Eukaryota > Metazoa > Chordata > Mammalia > Macroscelidea > Macroscelididae > Elephantulus > Elephantulus edwardii. The sequence continues at coordinate 2,664,527 of NW_006399870.1, forward strand.
GCCTTGAAGCACTCTCCAGGCTGTTGGGAAACAAGACGAATGAGGCCAAGAAGGAGAAATCTGTGGATATTGTAGCCCTGGAGCAGTACTCTGCACGGTGGTGTGCCGCGTCACCTCTGAGCTTCCTTCCTCTTGCAAATGTGTGTTTTATTAATCCCTGAGTGAGGAGAGGGACTAGCTGCTCTTCCTAGGACTAGTGGGATTCCTCTCCAATGAATTCTAGTTCCTGATGCAGTCTTGAGGTAGAGGTGGGCAGACACAGCAGAAAGACAAAAAACTAGTGGATATAGCAGGTCATAGGAAGGGACTGCTGGCCTCTCAGTGCAAAAGGACATGATTAGAGGCAGAAGTTAAGGACATTCCAGGTAAGCAGACAGATGCAGACAGACACTGTCCCCAGTGCCTGGCACAAGGGACAGAGAGAAGACATAGAAGCAATAGTGAGGTCACCAATCAAAACAACAGCATCACATTTATTACAACTCTTTCATTATAAGCTTACCTCTCCATTAGACTTTAAGTACCTGGAAGAAAGGGACATGTGCTTGCTGTGTGTGTGTGTGTTTGTGCATCTGTGTGGTCTTGTATCTGCTGTCTCCAGCACGTGGTAGATCTTAATACATGGAGGCTATGTGGAGACAATTTATACCTACCCAGAAGAGGACAAAGCAAAGTTTCCGAGAGCAATCCTCTAATCTACCTAGGTGACCTCAGATACCCAGAAAAGGAGGGGCGGGGTTGTGACTGACTCTGCTCTTCTGAACAACTCAGATCACACCACTTTGTCTCCTTTTTGAGGGAGCCCAAAATTTATTGAGCACTTACTACTCCAAGCTTGGGGCCACTGTTTGAATTCTCACCATCTGTGCAGTAGAGCAGAGTTTAGTTGCCAGCCAGTGCATTTCATGTACAGCTGCCGTCCATCGATCAGTGGAGATATGTGTTGCTATGATGTTAAAGAAGTCTCAGTAGGGCTTCCAGACTAAGACAGACTATGAAGAAAGACCTGTCTATCTCCTGAAAACACTATAGCCCTAACATTCCACTCCTCGCCCAGACCCTTAGTATCAGCAGGCAGCAAATCAAAAGATATGTTGCATTGGGAAAATTTGTTGTCAAGGACCTCTCCAAAGTCCTAAGGAGCAATGATGTCAGTTTAAAGACTAAGGTGCACTTGATTCAAGCCATAGTCTTTATTAATTCCTATGCGTATAAAAGTTAGACAGTGACTAAGGATGACAGATTAAAAACACAATGCCTTCGAGATTTGGTGTTAGAAAAAATACTGAATGTCTAATGGACTGTCAAAAGAACAAACAAATACATCTTGAAGAAAGTTCAGCCAAGGTGCTATTTATAGTTGAGTTTGGTGAAGCTTCATCTCACATACTTTGTTCCTGTTGTTAGGAGGGCCCTGGGAAAAGAAACCATGCTGAAAGATGGAGTGACACAGTGACTGAAACAGTGGGCCCAAGTATATGAAGGATGATGAGGACGGCACAGGATAGGACAAGATCTGTTGTTCATAGGGTCATTATCAACCATAATCCACTCTATGGCACCTAACAACGATAACTTGGCAAGGGAAAGATTTACCCTGCATGGCCGTTGTTGCTGTGTACTGTTGAGTCAGAGCCAACCCATAGCTGACCCTCCAGTGAGTTTTTAGAGGCAGTTTAAATTGCACAGGAGGAGACTGCCCATCTTTCTCTCATGGAGCAGCTAGTGGATTTGAACTGAATGTCTCTGGGATCACAGCACAGCTCCCTATATTTTAAAGGTAATAAAAATAAGTTGTTAAATAAAATACCTATCTCTAAAGGTGACTTTTGAAAGGTTAAGGAACATACTACATATTAAATTACTCCATAATCTGAACAATTAAACAAAATACAAAATAAGATCTTTATCCATGGGAAATTTTGAAAAGGATGAAAGATATATAGCCATGTCATAAAGAATGTGGTAAGAACTTTGAGAGTATTACCAACCAGTGTATTACTTGGAAACAAAGTTGTTGTTGTTAGGTGCTGTAGAGTCAACTACAATTTCTATCAACCTGTTCATAAACAACAGATCTGAGCCTTGCTCTACCTATACCATCCTTACAACCCCGGGCATGCCCTAGCCCATTGGTACAGCCACTGGGTCAGTCCAGCTTGTTGAGGTCATCCTTTGTTGCACTGACCCTTTACCTTCCTCAGCATGATGGCTTTTTCCAAGGACTGGTCCTTTCACAAAATTCCCAAAGTATATGATACAGAGTTCCTCTAAGAAGCACCCTGGATGCACTTCCTCTAGAACAGACTTTTTGTTCTTTTGGTAGTTCACAAAATGTTCAACACTCTTCTCCAACACCACACAGTTTAAGGGCATCAGTTCTTTGTCTGTTATATTTATTCATTATCCGATTCACAGAGCATAAGATGCAATTGGTAGTGTCATGGATTGGGTCAGGCACACCTTAGTCTGGTTTGTTGTTCTTTAGCATTTTAAAGAGATCTTTGACAGCAGATTTTCCCAATGCAATATGGTTTTTTTATTTCCTGACTGCTGCTCCTTGTGAGTATTGATTGTTAATCCAAACAAAATGAAATTGTTAACAACTTTGTTATTTTCTCCATCTATCATAATGTTGCCTATTGGTCCAGCAGTAAAGATTTTTATTTTCTTGGTGCTGAGACATAATCCATAATGAAGATACTACAGTCTTCGATCTTCAATAAATGCTCCAAGTTTTCTTCACTTCCTGCAAGCACGATTGTGTCATCATGTTCAAGGATGAGTCTTTCTCCAATCCTGATGTCACATTCTTACTCCGATAGACCAGCTTTTAAAATTATTTGCTCAGCCTTCACATTCAAGAGCTATGGAGAAAGGATACAACCATGATACACACCTTTCCTGATCTTTAAACCATGCCTTGCTCTGCCTGCACAGCAGTTTCATGATCTATGTATGGATTTTGCATGAGCACAGTTAAATGTTCTTGCATTCTCATTCTTCTCAATATTATCTATGGAAACACAGAGAGGGTAGAAATTAGTTCTTTCTGTAAAGATAGCAGATTTGAACACGGAAGGCTGGTTGGTATTTTTAATTGGGGCCTCGTGTGAAGTGAGAAATTACGGAATGGGTTTGTAGAATGGAAAGTGCTCTGAATGGAGGTTCCTGAGCCTGACGGTGAAACATAGATGAGTTTAGAGAGCCAGTTAGGGGCTGGCCACATGGCCAGTGAAAAGCATGCTTGGTTGTAATATAAGCAGAAAACATTTGTTGGATGTCTTCTACATATTAGGTATTTATACTGGACACCGTGACTAGTTAATGCCCATGCTGGGGCAGGTGATGGCATGACTTTAAGCCCAGTGAGGTCAGGAAAGAGCTCATTGCTGCATTCCCAGGGCATAGGACAGGTTTTTGATGGGTGCAGCTTGCAGGGCTCTGGCCCTCAGTAGGGTCAGTGTGGAATTAGCTGTGTGCAGACTTTCTGGAGCAGCTGAGGAGGAGAAGGGCTGACCGAGGGGACCTCAGGGAAGGATCCTCTCTACACTTGTGCCACTGATTGGGAGGGAATGGAAAGTGGAGACGTGAGAGCTTCGTAAACATCAGGCGGGCTTAGAAGAGGAAGTTCCTCTCTCCTACATTTGCTCCTGAGTGAGCAGGGAACTGAGCTCTGGGGTGAGGGGTATTTTAAAATTCACGAATTTTAAGGTCATTTGGAAGAAAAGCAGGTTGGCACAAGATAATGGAAAGGGACAGAGAAATTTGCACTCCTCTGTCTCAGTTGGTCTTGAACTCTTGGCCTTTTCCCTGTGGCTGTCGCCAGGTAGAAGCAGCCAGGGGGCCTGAACTTCCTGCACCTTTGTAAGGGTCTCCATGTCCTTCCTCTCACTCCCTCCTCCCTGGATCTAGGCCTCAGAGAGTGGGCATGGGGCGTATATCAGTCCAGAGAACTTTCACTGATGGAATGTATTTATAATTTTCCTACCCTCAGAGCTTCTCTCGGCTGGGCCTATCATGCACTGGATGCCTCTCTCCCACAACTGGGAATTCGTTTCTCCCTTAGGATTCTGGCTGCTGTCTCTCTGTCACCCTAACCAATAGCAGGGCGGGATGAAGTGTGTGTGTGGGGAGAGAGAGAGAGAGTGAGTGTGTGTGTGTGTGTGTCACACACACACATACCCCACCTTGGAAAATAGACTGGAAAGTCTTGCTCAGGCAAATGTCCAACTGTCCATGTCAGTGCTGCAGCTCCAAGCCTGGGCCTTGCTCCCAAAAGTGACACCTCTCTGGTGATTCAAACTATCAGTGGCTCCTCAGGAGAAAGATGGGCAACCTCCTCCCATGTGATTTATATCCTCTAAGAACTGGCTGGAGGGTCAGCTGAGTCGGTTCCAACTCCAAAGCAATGAATTGTCATGTTACCAGTTAATTGCATTCTTGACTGAGGTGCAAATGTATTTTTGCAAGGAGACTAAGATGGTGTTAACTAGAAAGAAACTGTTGTTGTTAAAGTTGCATTTGCCTCTGGTGTAGGGCTGGGCCTCTCAGCTGAGGACCTCCCCAAATGCCACCCTGAAAACAGCCAGGCTCCAGAATAGCCTGCTGTGGCATGGACACCTGGGTGGTCTCCCAAGCACAGTCCAATTAGACTAGGTGTTCGACCCTGGTCAGATTACTAACTTAATGCGTAAGGATAAATTCATAGGATAAGATGCTCATCTAACATCAATTTTCAGACACCTCCGTCTGCTTATAGTAAGGAGATGCACTTGTAATTCATGTCAATAAAGGGCAGAAGTGTGCAGCCACCACTGTTTGTAGACCACACACAGGTTGTCCTCCTCTGCTTGTCTCTGCCGCTGGCCCATTCCCTCTGGGCTGTTCCCTCCTGCTGCGTGCAGCCATCTGGCCTCACTGTCGGTGTGTCCGGCCTCTAGATAAAGCCTGCAGGTCCCAGGGAAGGATCTGAAACTCATCTGCATGCCTGAAAACACTGCAGTTGCCACCCCTTCCTCTTAAATTCGCGGTCAGACCAGAAATCATTTCAAAGAGACACACTGCACTTTAGGGAGGCGGCCTGAGGAGCACAGAGGTGGAGGACAGTAGGGAGACTTGGGCACTAAAATGCCGTGCTAGGCTGAGCAGCCACCCTGAGCAGAAAAGCCCGTCGGTAAACATGACAGAAACCTGCGCGCTGGGGTGGAAGGTGGTGATGGACACAGCCCAGAGTCCCTTGTCCTCTGGGCACCCCCCGCAATGCTAGTCTTCTGGTTGCTGAGACCTGCTCTGCACATTTTTTTCACAGGTTGCGGTCTGACTGACAGAAAGATTTTCTGGCCCAGTTTGGAGTGAGAAGAGGGGAGGAAATCCCCTGAGACCATCCCAGAGGCTGCCAACGTCACCCAAACAGTAAGACCTGCTTTCCTCTCTCTCAACACACAGTTAAGTCCCAGATGAATTCCATTTCTTTCTCAGCGCCCCCAGAAGCAGCCCATGATGCTAGCTGACATATAGCACATATAACCTTAGAAAACAGCATGTTGTTTATCTTTTTCATGGCGTTGACTGACCTCAGCTTCTTACAGACAAAGGCTGTGCCTTATGCATGTTCACTTGTCATTTTTTCATCTGTATCTATGTGAACAATAAGTTTGTGTTGGTTTAGATCAGTGGGGTGCTGCTTATGTTCATGGTGGTGGTGACACTGGCACAGCCCTCTGGAGAAAGTGTCACTGATGTTGTGAGTTGCCATCAAGGCCGCAGGGCTCAAGGTGATGGTGGTCCACGCATGAGGAGTAGAGTGGGAGAGCAGAAGGCTTTGGCCTTCAGAAGCAGGTGACCAGGCTTGCCTTCGGACACCTTGGGTGGGTCACACCACTACCTGGGGGCTTTTACGCCAAAGCTTAACCATGTGCACCCTTCAGCGACTCTCATTGTCACCCAGGAATCACCTGAGGGTGCTCATTTAAAATGCAGGTCCTGGACCCTACAGCCAGAGGCTCTGACTCTGTGGGTACAGGCTAAGACCCAGGAATCTGTTGGGGAACAGCACCCAGCATGTTCCTGATGAACCCTGAGCAATAGTTCTCCAGAATTTAAAGAGCGTTTTTGAATGGTGAATCTCATTTAATCCTCTTATCAGATAGGTTTTTCTTTAATCCCCTTAAATAACTTCATGATTTCTGTCTCAGTACAGGCAGGGATTTAGAATCCAGTTATCCAAAACAGCTCTTTTTCATTCCAGAGAGCTGCATCTGTGATGGTGGGATGGAGCCCCAACTCCGAAAACAGGGCCCAAGATTTTATAAGTTTTCCTAATTCTTGGGCCACAGTGGTCTTAAAGGTCATCACCATTAAGACTAGGAAGAAGCATCTGATGATCTCCCAGAACTCAGCCAATGGAAGCTTTTTCTAGCTCATGACAGACTGATACACAGTTGACAGTCGCGAGGGTGGTGCAGGACCACACAGTTCCATTCTGTTCTGCAAGGGGTCATTTTGCGTCAAGGGCAACAATTATCTTTTCCACCACCATCAGTCATCTGTCAGTTTGTCCTGCTGTTAAGCTTGTGTGTTGTGGTGATGTTGGAAGCTCTAGCACCACCATTTCAAACACTAGCAGGACTACCACCCATATTGGACAAGTTTCCTGACTAAGAAAGACTAGGAAGAAGGACCTGGTGATCCACTTCTAAAAGCCAGTCCATGAAATCCCAGTGGATGACAGTAGAGCACTGTTCAACTGAGTTTCTTAGGATGACTTCTCAGAAGCCAGCAGCCACTGGAGAGCATGGTGTTTGGGAAAAGGGAGGACCAGTGAGGGCAAGTGAGACATGAGACTGCTGGCACAGTACCCTCAGCGTTAGACATGGCACGACAGCGACAATGAGGATGAGGCTCGTGATCACCATGTTCTGTTTTCTTCTATTGCACGTATGGTTGACATGAGTCAAAGGCAGCCCGATAGCAGCCAGCAGCAACTGTCATTGATAAAAGTGGATTCTCCAAGGTTCCGGGGCCTGGCTCCCCTTGACTCTCTTGGTAAAGCCATGCATCCTCGGAAAGGAACATGGGTCTGAGGGTGATAGAACTGGCCAGCAGTTATCGTTCTGCCTCCTATGCCCTTTCCAGAGCATACTGCCCCCGTTGAAGTGAAGCTGGAAGGAAGGTACATCTAAAACACATCAGGGCTGCACTGAGTATGGGTAGGAACAATGCCTGTTCTGAAGACAGGTTCATAATCTTGTCAACAGCATTTGAGGCCTGTGTGTGCCACGACATCAAGCATATCACTAAAGACCACAGCTGCGGTGAGCGCTTTAAGAAGGGAAGGGAAGGTGAAAGAAGACAAAAGGTTCTGGGCTTCTGGGAAAAAATGGCAAGTGGATTGTTGCCCAAGTCCAGTGGTCTTTCCTGGGACTAAAGATCAAAGTGCGCTCCTTGAAGAAGCGCCCTGCTCCTGGGCAGGTTATGACAGCAGATTGCCATGTTGTTGTCATGTTGTGTATCCTTACGTTACAACCAACCCACAGCTGATCCTCCAGGGGGTTTTCATGAGCAGCAAAGCACACAGGAAGAGACTGTCCATCTCTCTCCTGCGGAGCAGCTGGTGCTTCAGGCTTGCAGTGCAGCTCCTCACCGCTAGGCCACCAGAGCTCTATAAGCCAGACTCAGTCTGACAGCAGCTAACAGCAGGACTGTATGCTGGAGTCTGGGTAATAGAGTGTGCCCACTATCAATGGGGCAGACTATGGGAACAATGGAAATACACTGACGTGGTGCTGACCCCTTCCATGGGCTGTCTCTTTCTGTGGAACGGAAGGCTTCCATGGACAGTGAGAGGCAGCCTTAAATCCCAACTCCTCCTCCCTGGCACGAGGGTATGTGCACATCCATTGACCATTCAGCAGCACTGACAGGTCAGTGACAGCGTGGCCTGTTCTGGGACCAAGCACAGTTGACATGGTTTCTCAGATGGGTGTAATTGGCAAGGGCGATTTTTTCAGCGAGCGCTGGAAGTGTGGCAATCAGAGGAGCCGCCAGCTGTCTCACTTAAATTCTTAGCGCTCTCACTCTTTTTTTAAAATCGTTTTGCTTACATAATCCACCCCCTTTTTATTTTCTAATTCTCTCCCTGCAAAGCTGGCACCGGAGGGGAAGGGCTGGGGTGGAGGGGTAGCAATTACACATCAGTTTGGGGAGCATTTACATTTTGCAATTACAATTTAAAAATAAGTCTCGTTAATGATCTCCACGTGTAAACGACAAACCCTAACTGACATCCATACTCTCTTGGGCTTGACTGCCTCCCCCCTGAAGTCAGAGGCTCAGTGGAGGCAGCGGCACCAGGGGAGATGTGGGAGGAGGTTGGGCCACATCTGAGGGGTGGCGAGAGCAATCAGGGTGCCTTTGAGGCTGGTAGAGGACGGTCTTGGGGCAGAGGGTTCCTGACTTCTTTCTTCCCTCAACCTCACGCTCAGGCGTTGCTCACCTCCTCATAAGCTCCTGCACAGCAGGTGATACTCTGAAAAAACTGCTTCCATTGGATTTTCAAAGTCCTGTTGAGCAAAGCCAAATCCTAGTCCAGGATGCCTTTGTATCTGGATATTCATGAAACCGGAATGGGGCTGATTCTATATGCAGGATCATAAAGGGAACAAAATGCATCTTGTTGTTGTTGTTGTTATGTGCCGTCGAGTCGCTTGCTAGCTCAGGAAAATGAATCCCTGCTCTTGTTGATGTGCTAAGTCGCTGTAGATAGAGGCAAGTCCAGGGACAAATGAGCAGAATACCGCGCCCTCTGTGTGGGTCGTTGGTATGCTCAAGCCCATTGTTGTGAATTCAAAACAACTCAAACTCATTGCCATTAAATAGGAAATGACACATAGCTGCCACTCCAGCAGGTGTCAGAAGCTATAAATCACTGTAAATGGACAGATTCCCCATCTTTTTCCTGTGGAGCAGCTGGTGGATTTCAGTTACCTGCCTTTGAGTTAACAGTGCAGCTTCTTACCCCCTAGGTCCCAGAGCCTGAGCTTATCACTACACTCACTGTTTATTTTTAATGCCTTCCAACCCAGGGGCTCATCTCCCAGAACTACATCTACCTATTATAGTCCATGGGTTTTTCCCTTGCTAATATTTAGATGTAGATTGTAGGCCTTTTTTGCTAGCCTGTCTTAGTCTGGAAGCTTCACTAAAACCTGTTCCTCAGGAGACATTGCTGGTGTTTTAAAAAACCTGTATCACAGGTTCCAGCACCATAGCAACACGACACCACAGTACCAGCCAGCAGATGGACAGTGGTCTTGCCAGGTAGTTGACCTATTTATCAAAGTGCTCTGGAGATCATATTTATTCCCATTCCCAAGAAAGGTGATCCAACATCCAACAAGATGTAGAAATTATCAAAAAATATCATTAATATCACAGGCAAGCAAAATCTTGCTGAAAATTATTTGAAAATAGCTTGAACAGTACATCAGTAGAGATTCAATCTGGACTTAGAAGAGACTGTGACACCATGTATATCATTGCTGAAGTCAGATGGAGCCTGGCTGAAAGCAGAGAATACCAGGAGGATATCTGCTTGTATTTTATTGACTGTTCAAAGGCATTTGACTGTGTGGATGATAACAAATTGTGGATAACATTGAGAAGGATGGGAATCTCGAAACACTTAATTGTGTTCATGCAAAACCTGTACCCAGACCAAGAAGTTGTTGTATGAGCAGAGCAAAGGAACACTGCATGGTTTAAAATTAAGAAAGATGTGTGTACCAGGGTTGTATCCTTTCTCTATATCTATTCAGTCTCTATGCAAATATTCTATAAGCTGAACTTCCAAAAGAAGAAATGTGGCATCAGAATTGGAGGAAGACTTTTTTTTTAAAAAAAAATTTATTTTATTATTTTCTCTCTGTGTGTACTGTCAAATTGGATCTGGCCGGTACAGGAGGAGATGGCCCCTCCTTCTCCGGCAGAGCATCTGGTGGATTCGAACCTCCTATCTCTGGGATTGGGAAGACTTTTAAACAACCTTTATTATGCAGATGAAACAACTTTGCTTGCTGAAGGTAAAGAAGACTTGATAAACTTGTGGCAGATGATCAAACACTATAGCCTTCAGTATGGATTACATCTCAACATAAAGAAAACAGAAATTATCACCACTGGCAGCATCATGATAGATGGAGAAAAGATTGGAATTATCAAAGATTTCATTTTACATGGCTCCACAATCAATAAACTTTGTACTGATAGTCAGGAAATCAAAAGACATGCTGCATTGGGGAAAATCTACTGCCAGTGACCAAAGTGCTGAAGAGTAAGGATATCAGTTTAAAGACTAAGGTGTGCCTGACTCAAGCCATGATCTTTTTAATTACTTCCTATGCTTCTGAGAGTTGGACAATAAATAAAGATGACATAAGAAGAACCATTGCCTTTGAGTTGTTGTGCTGGAGAAGAGCAATAAATATCCCATGCATTGCCAAGAAAACAGAGAGCAGCCAGTGCGCTCCTTAGAGGGAAGGATAGTGAGACTTCACCTTACATACTTTCAATATGTTGTGAGGAGAAATATATCCTTGGAAAAAAGGACATCATGCTAGGAAAAATGGAGGGAAGACTTTTGGCAAGATGGATTTACACAGTGACTGTGACAACAGACTCTAATGTGGCAGAGATGATGAGGATGGCACAGAGTAGGACAGAGTTTAGATCTATTGTTCATAAGGTCTCTATCAGTTGGCACTTAACAATGACCATTGGTTCCTTGAGTAATGTAAAATAGCTGGCCTATTTTACATTAAAATAGAGTCCAACTTGGACTCCAGCTCTGCTCTACTAGCTGTAGGATTTGGAGCAAGTATGTTGCTTAATTTTTATAACTGATGTTCTCTTTATTTATAACCCTGTTAACCTTGTAATCTCTTCCCATCTGATTGACTGCCTCTGAAAACCCACTGGAAGGTCAGTTATGAGTCGGTTCTGACTCCACTGCTCACAGCAACATTTACATCATAGGGCTTCTGGGAGGCTTAAATGAGTGAATTTATGAGAAAGCATTCACACAGTCTAGTACTAATTACAAAATTCTCCAGGTTCTTCCTCAAAGTCAAGCCATCTATGTCCTGAACAGCATTCCTTGATTAATCTTGACATCAGGTTTCTGATTATTGATGTTTTTTTAAATTATTATTAAATTTTATTAGTTTTAATGAACATTTACAGAGATTTTGGGTTCTCATTCATTCATTGTTGCACTGTTTTCTCTACCCTCCTCCCCAGTTCGTTCTTCTTCCCCCCATGTCTGTTTTAATTGTCCAGTTGCCACAGTGCTTGTCAAAGCCATTTCTGATTAATCTCCGTCAGTGTGTCCCTTGCCATTCCCTATCACTCCTCCCTGAGAGAAACTTCACCCTGATTCATAAGGAAAAGGGGATGGCGTATTCTCTTAGCTACTTCCTGCTGAAAAGGGACGCTGTGGGTTTCAGGGTGAAGATCTTCTCTCACTACTCTAAAGGGCCCCAACCCATAGCTGACCCTCCAGAAGGTTTTAGAAACTTGTACATCATATGGGAAGAGATTGTCCATCTTTCTCCCTCAGACTGGCTAATGGATTTGAACCACAAACCTTCGGGTTGGCAGTGCAACTCCTTACCACTAAGCCACTAGCGCTCCCAACCCCGATTCTTATCATCTCTCCTCCTGACACTGGCTTTACAAGTCCAATTTCCTCTTTTCTGGACACTAGTTCACCTGTGTGACATTCTATCAGCCATTGTATCAGCCATTGCCTCCCTCTGCAACCCGTATATTCCTTATCTGTGAACTGAAAGAGCCCTCAGTCCTCAACTTGATGCTTCCCACTCTGCTTCCCTCTGCTGCGTGTTTGGATATAAAGTATTTGTTTTGGTGGAGGAGTGACTTCAAACATAATTCTGGTTCCTAGTTCTGCTGGCTAGTTCTTCTGGACCTGGCTCAGCTAATTTGTCCGGCTTGCTCACATCAAGCCAGTGTACTCTTAGAAAAGCTGTAAGTGTATTTCACATTAACAAGGGCAACAAAGGGAAGATCATAAAAATGTGCTCCAAAAAAAAAGCACCTGGTAAAATTCCACTACTTTTCATAGTAAACCCTAACGAGGAGTGGAAGAGGTGTTTTTCATGTCTTGCACATCTTCATTCCTTTCAGTCTTTAGATGGATAATTTAAAGTCACAAGCTTACAATTGTTGTTACTTAAAGTACCCATAACTTTGCTTTTTACCTTCTGCAAAAATAGGTTTGTATCTTACAAACATCTGCAAGAGAAGAGACATTCCAGAAGCAAAGCAGCCAGCCTAGAATGGGGCCCGCAAGCAGGGGGCTCCCTGAACACAAGGGCTGCAGCTTACTGGTTTTTGGTTGTTTATTTCAGCCCAATTGCGATTACATTTTAAATGCTGTTCAGAAAATTTCAGTTTTTAAACTAAGGCTGTATATGTAGTTTTCCTGGACCATGTTAAAAATCTACTCCAATACATTAAACAATTTCATAGTGTCCATATAAATGGCCCATTACTTATTTATTTTAGTTAATTTTTTCATTAGAAGACTGCCTCCCTCTATTTTTTATACTGATGGATGGGAAAAGAGCTCACGTGGCTTAGTTTATAGGGAACTGTGTTACTAACTCAAAGTCTGTGCCTCTCTGGTGGCTGAGCCCACTGTGGCTCCCCTGGAGAAAGCTGTTCAGTCTCCTCCCACACGGTTTGCAGGCTCCGAAAGCTCGCTGGAGTCAGCTGTGTGTCAGTTCTGACTTAAGAGCATTGAGTTGAGTTGTTGAGTGGAAAATAAACCCTTGCCTTCTTACATGTCCAAAGTGGATTTTGTTTAGTCCACTCGGTTGTGAATCTGATTGAATTCAAAATCACAGTTTCAGAGCCTTTAACTCTTAGAGCTTGAAGATGTTCCTCAATGGTCTTATTTCCAAGTTTTATAATGAGAATCTCTAGGAATTTCTCATTGTCACTCTTCTTTCCTCCTTACCTCCCACATTCTGAAATTTCATCACCACGTCTAGGCTTGTTGTTTAGCTCACTTGTTCCTTTCTGCATTAATCTTATTCAGCCTCAAAGTCCTTTAAAATTGAAGTATTGCTTGAGAAGAGCAGGAAGCTTTTCATTTCCTTCAGTTCTCTGTTTTCTCCTTCTGGCACATCCGCTGCCCAGTGCCCAGCACCAGCCTGTACCCACAAAAGTTTCTTCAGTGTATTCTTTAGGACCTAGGTTCGAGGCAGGACTAGTCTCTAACCTCTTTCATCAACCTGGGCAAGTGCCGCTCATCTGAACAATGAAGAAGGCAGACCTCACAGTGCCAGCGATCCCTGTGGCTTTGTCAGGCTCTGGTTCTCTGCTCAAGAGCCTCGAGTTCCCCTGCCCCAGAACTGAGGAAGAAGTCATTTCCTGAAAAGTGCCAAGAACTCCGAGATCTAGTTGTGGACGGCCATGGCCGCCAGCCTCGTAATGTGGGTAGTTAGTGAAAATGGGGTTACCTTCCAGTGGCCCTCCAATCTCACAACATCCACTCTCCTGCCCCTTGGAGGGCTCCTCTTTTTGTCTGTCCCAACCACTCTTCCTTCAGCCAACTTCCTTTCCTCTTCATCTCCCTCAGTTCACCCCCCCTTGTACCCCAGTGTTTTCTCAGCTCCCACATACAACCTCATTAGGCAGTGTTCTCCTATACTTTTGTAAACTCCAGGACAAAGAGGGAGTCCACTGCTGTCCCCAGTGCTGGGAGCCAGGGACTCCAGGTTGAGGTTTCTGGGCCTGGTAACATCAGCCAGGAGTGGCGTCCTCCAGAGTCCTCCACCCATACCAGATTATGCAGAATCCTTGGTATGGTTAAAATAAACAGACTAATATGTGATATAGTCGTAAATGGCTTAAAAATAATTTCCTTAGATTATATAAACACTAACTACAAAATTGTTTCATAAAGTCTTTCTAAATTGAGCTCCATTATTAGCTATAATAATGTAAGTAACTGAGCAGAAGCCTCTATAAATTTTTTCTCCCTCTTTCCCTTTAATTACTACTTCATTCTAAAAAAAGTCATTTATATAGGATCACAAATGCTAATTTTTATGATATCATAGCTAAGACATGGCAAGATTTGACAAAATCTGTGGTTGTGAAAACAACAGCACAGGCTTGGAGCACATGCTGCTGGAACCACTTGACACAAAGCATCGTTGTTGTTGGATATAACGACTGATGACCAGAAGATTCAAAACATCCGTGTGCTGACTTTCAGCTTTATATTGTGGTTGTTAGGTGCCGTTGAGCTGACTACGACTCATTGTGACTCTATGAGAAATTGATCGGAGCCTCGCCTTGTTCTATACCATCCTCACGGCCTCTGAAATGATCAAGCCCACTGTTCCAGTCCCTGCGTCAGTCCACCTGTTCGAGGGTCTTCCTCTTTTTCACTGACGTTCTATGTTTCCCCACATTGTCCCTTTGATGACATGCCCAATATACATGATACAGAGTTTCTCCATCATTGCCTTGAAGCAGCAACCTGGTCGTGCGTCCTCCAGTACAGGTTTGCTCCTTTCATAGTCCATGGTACGCTCAATACTCTTCTCCAATACTATAATCCAAAGGAGTCGATTCTTCATTAGTCTTCTTTTGTCGTTGTCTAGCTTTCAGATGTATTGGAAGCAACTGAAAATACCATGACTTGAATCAGGCTCATCTTACTCTTTAAACTGATATCCTTGCTCATTAGCACTTTACGAACTCCCTTAGGTTTTGTATTTCTGGGAATATTTTTATCTCTCCTCCATATTTGATGGACAGTTTTGCTGGGGTACCATATTCTTGGTTGAAAGTTGTGCTCTTTAGCATTTTAATGAGGTCCTTGACAGCAGATTTTCCCATTGCAACATGTCTTTTGATTTTTTTTTTTAATTGCTGCTACCATGGAGCGTTGCTTGTGGACCCAAGTAAAATGAAATCATGGACAGTTTCAATCTTTTTCCCATCTGTCATGATGTTGCATATTGGGCCCAGTGGTGATAATTTTTGTTTTCTTGATGTTGGGTTGTATTCCATATTGAAGGCTGTAGTTTTTCTTTGATTTTGATAAATGTTCTTAGTGTTATAACTAACTGTTGTTGTTGTTGTTATTGTGTACCGTCAAGTTGGTGCCATCACTGACACCCTCCCTCCCCAGCAGGCTTTCAGAGGCAGTAAATCAAACAGGAAGAGATTGCTTATCTGTCTTTCTCCCATGGAGCAACTGGTGGATTCGAACAGTATACCTTTGCATTGGCAGAGCGGTTTCTTACCACTAAGCCACCAGTGCTCCCTTATAACTAACTACGGGGATAATTTTATAAAAAAGAAATAATTTCTGCAGAAATACTGCAGGAACTCTTACAGATACTTTTGGTATCTCCTCGTCTAGCAGTACCACCCAGCGTAGTCCACACTCTCTTGGTGATGACTGAGACTATAAACCTTAAGCAGAGAGGCCCCCTCAACTTCCTCCTGCAGAGCAGCTGGTGGGTTGGAATTGCTGGCCTTTCCATTAGCCGCCCAACACTTAAGCGGCTGCGCCACCAGAGCTCCTTTAGTGATGACACTGTTGTTAGGTGGAGTTGACTCCTGGGAACAACAGACGGAAACCTTCAGCTGTGCTTAAGCCCATTGTTGCAGTCACTGTGTTACTTCATCTTGGTCATTAGAAGGGCATGAAAGATGAAGTCATGTCACAGATAGCAGGGGGGCTGCCCAGCCTTAGGCAGGCTTGTGCTCTTGGGGCACCATACTAGATGAGGATTCCATTTCCTCTCCTGCACCACTCGTCCTGGGAGGTGCTTCTGGGAGGAGTCACATTTCCAGCAGCTCGACTGCCTGCTCTACTCTAAGCACCTCTGGACAGAAGCGCTGGATCTGGAAGTCACTGTGCTTGGCTCCTTGTCCCTGAGTGGACTTGACCCTGGAAGAGCCAGATTAGCGAGTGCTCAGATCCCAGCAGAGGATTCTGTTTTGACTTAGAGCATCCTAATTGGTCCCTGAGAGCCAGACACCGCTGTGCAAAATTGTCTTCTCCTCCTCTGGCACCCCCTGGTCTTTACGCAGATGTGAGGCGAGGTCTGCCTTCCTGGAGAAAGGCGAGGTGTGGGAAGGTGCAAACACCACCTTGGACTTCAAGTCTACAAAGACCCTTGTCCTGAAGGCAGTGCTCATTCTTTCCACGTGATAGAAAATGAGTTGTCACTGCAAATGGAAGGATTAAGGTTTGATTCAAGTTCTAATTTTCAGACCACTTTCAGCTGCTAATATGAAACACTCCTTTGTGTTCGAGTGCAGCTGGAGGGACCAGAATATGACTAAGTGTTTCCTCATTAGAAGCCAGAATTACCGACCCCTTTCCAAGGCTGGAGCTTGAAGGGAAAGGTCCCTGGCTGGGGACAGTTAGTGGGCAGGAGGAGGTAGAGAACAGCCCTGGGCCTCTAGTACTTCTGTGCCATGGGGCCCTAGGGACTCCCCTGCAAAGACCTCATACTGGCCATCCGATCAGACTACTGCTGCCAGGAAAAAAGTCTCTGGGCTGAAAGAGAATGCAGAAGACTAGGAGGACAGTGAGGGCCCAGGCTTCCGCCAGGAGAAAAAACAAGTGCTGAAAGAAACTCAGCAAGAAGCAGAACACTCCCGAGGGGTAGGGTGCTTCGAACTTGAAACAAGCCATGCCTGGTTGGCACACGTGTCAGAAGGTTGACAGTTTGAATCTGCCCAGCAGTGCATTGGCAGAGAGGCCTGCTAATGTACTTCTGAGAGATCATGACTTTGAGAAGCCCCATGGAGCATCTCTCTGCAGTAGGAGGGATCAAATGTGTGAGTCAGAATCCACTTAGTGACAGCTGCTTTTCTGGTTGTTAACTTGAAAAAAACACATGCTTCCCCAGTGGACAGGCTTCCCAGCGACAGAGCCAGGTGCCCCTTGGACACATTTCCCTCCAGAGCAGAGACTTCTTTGTCACAGTGGGTGGTCCCAGAAAAACCATGGAGGGAGGGGAGGCTGTGCTGGGGGCAAGCTGCTGCACACCCCTCCCACCTGGGCCCAGCGCGGCTTTGGCTGACGAGGACAGTCAGGCCCTGGCCTGACACTGCTGGGTGCAGAGTTGACATGGACAGTCCCCATGTGCCCTTTCAGCCTGGATCCCAGACTCTTGCTCCCAGACAGCAAATGCTCAAAGTCTCAATTGTGCGTTGACTTTCAGATGCAGTCTTCAACCGTGTATTGCCATCATCTTGCATTTGTGCCTTAATTTTGTTCTCTCCTGTCATAATTGAACACACAGCCCAGTGAGCCTGTGATTGAGACTCGAGATTTGCCACTTTCAGCACGCTTAATGTTTTCCATCTTTGTCTCGGTTGTTATTATGTTTATGAGAACTCTTCTCCTTATCGCCAGTATCAGCACTTTCATTTTTTCCATCTTCTACTCATTTTTATAAAATAATAAGAGCAAACTGCAATAAAATATTTAAATAATGCTGTACACATAGTGCTGTGCAGAGAGGGGTGACAGGGCCAGCAGGAATGAATGCTGCTGTTGAAGCAGCCCCACACAAAGTGGCAGTTTATTAGCTGATGTTGTTGTTGTTAGGTGCCATTGAATCAAGTACACTATAAACAACAGCTCTAAAAACTGTCCCATCTGGTGCTATTTTCATCATCTCTGACATACTTGAATCTATTGCTGCAGCCACCATGGCAGTCTATCTCACTGGGGTCTTCCACTCCTTCACTGACCCTCCATCTTTCCAAATGTGATGTCCCATTCCAAGGAATAGACTTGCCTAGCTACATGTCCAAAGTATGAGAGCTAAAGGTTCAATGTCCTTATTTCTAAGGATTACTCTGTCTCCACTTTCTTTAAGACTTATCTCTCTGTTCTTTTGGCAGTCCATGGGCGAGTCAGTACTCTTCTCCAACACCACAGTTCAAAGGTATCAATTCTTCTGTCATCATTATTCGCTGTCCAGCTCTCTGATGTATATATAGCAAGTACCCTGTAACAACATGACCTGAATCAGGCATACCTTAGTCTTCAAGCTGACATCATTACTCTTAAGTATTTTGGATAGCTGACTTTCACAGTGCACTGTGTCTCCTGATTTCCTGCCTGCTGGTACCAAGGGTGTTGATTCGAGCCAACCAAGATAAATCATTGACAACTTCAATCTTTCCTTCATCTGTCAAGATGTTGACTGTTGGCCCTGTGGTGAGGACCTTTGTTTTCTTGATGTTGAGATGTAAACCGAACCCAGACAGCATCTTGCTTCCACAGTCACACCTCTTGACCTCTTTCTCTAGAAGCAAGTTTGGACATTTGACCCAGATATCCAGCATGGTGGTTCTCAAAGAAAAGGAGCTGCTGCCTCTACCTGGCCCTGGCTCCAGGAGAGTCCTTTGGCTGAAGTTATCGAAGGGATGGGCTGGGCATACTGCAGACTTGTCGCTCCTACAGAGCCTGGGCAGACCCACCACGCTTGCCATCTCCCTGCCCACCTTCAGCTCCCTGCACCCTCACTCCTCCCGCTTCACACCCTGTCCCACCTCCTACGCAGGGACATCGCCCTACTGTGGCGTGGAGAAGGTCAGGGTTTCTGAAGGGAAGGGACACAGTCCATGCACAGCAACATGGCAGCCTGCCCCTTGCTGAGCAGGTGCCCTTCCTGGATTGGGGATCCCCAGCGTCTGCGCTGTTTGTCCGTCTCTGTTGAGTTGTGAGCCTCAGGGGCCTGGCCCATGTTGTTTTCTCAGCTCAGTTCCCAAGCAGCAGCTGCTGTCAGCTCTTTACAAATAATCGTAAACCTGGGAATCAGGTTTGTCAAAGGGGATTTCAGTCCCTCGGTTCATTTTTAGAGTTGCTTCTCTTTCTCTGTGCATGTGTGTAGATAGGATAACATGTGATGGAGCCTCGGGGGAGCCCCCTGCCAGCCCTCAAGTATCCCAGCAGCCCTCCTGACAGCCACCCCATGAAAGGGCTGAAGAGCTGTCCTCCGTCTGCATTCCTGGAACTGTGGGGATGCATATGGGAAATGAAAATGCACAAAAGGCCTCTAGACCCACCCCCTCGCCCCAATTTTCTCCCCACCTCTCCCACTCAAGTTCTTGGTACCAAGTGGATGGGGTGGGGGACAAAACAGCGAGGACAGAACAGTCTCTGGATGAGAGGGGGTCCCCTGTGATGTTCAGGAGACCCAGCAGAGGCACCTCTGTGTGGCCTCCAGCCCTAGGGTGGCAGCTCAGGCCCTGACCTCAATCCTGGGTACAACAGAAAGGGGAGGAGGTCTCCTGGAAAGGGAAAAAAGTTGGGTGAGTACAACATAAGTGGCAAAAGGAGCCCAGTGTGGGTGAGGCAAAATCTGGGACCACATGAATGGTGCCCCTCAGGGAAGAGGAGGACCCGCTTCAGCAACCTCTTAGAAGGTCATCATAGGCGTGCCCTGCCTCAAGGCAGGAGAGGGGTGCAAACTGTGGCTCAGTGAGAAAAACCCACGCTTACAACCAGCATGCTTTTTTCTCTCATCCCTTTTTGTTTTTTGTTTTATTTTGTTTAAAAGAACCAAAGGGGGAAAAATTGCCAAGTTGTAAAGTGCTTAAAGAGGAGATGAGAATCTTCATCAAAATGCTAAAAGCTGGAGGGGGAGAGTAATGTGAAAACTCTTGCCTGCTATTTATGGGATTGATTCTCAGATCAAGAAGAAGCAAGCAGTTGGATGAAAGGAATTATTGTTAAGCTCCTCGGTAGGAAGATCTAATGGACAATTGCTGCTACCAGGGGGAATTAAATTGCTGTTTCAGTTTGTAAAATATATCAGCGGCTTTTTGAAGCCAGGAAAGTTGTGACAGGAAGGCAGAGATGAGAGCGGGGCTGTATCACTTTCTGGTCCTGGGATGGAGATGCTGAGGGCACTGCCAGGGAGGAGGGGTGCGGGAGCAGAGGCTGAGAAGCCAAGCGGCTCTCCCTTCTAACAGCCACCCCGTCCATTTTTTGGAATCCAAATTGAAAATGAGCTAAATGGGAGTAGTGAAAGAAGAGAGGCTATAAATCTGGCCCCTGGTGTGCTGGGCACCCCCAGAAATCAGAGAGGAACCTCTGGAAGATGAATGGAGGGCAGCGCTTGTCCTGGGAAGCCTGGCCAAGCTGGAGGTCAAGGAAATGCCAGGGATGCAGAAGGTCTGGCTTTGCCACCAGAAATGCTTCCTTGTGCAGACTAGGACTCTAGCAGCAAGTCCCTGCTGGCCATTAGGATGAGGCCAGCATGTGCACAAGTGACCTATGGAACTAGCCACGCAGGGGACAGATTGGTATTCCAGATGAGGGGCAAGTAATAAAGTAACCTTGACGATGGAGACAGGAGAGGAGTGGAGTCCTGGCCAGTAGGACTATAAGGCACTGGAAGGAGACATCACTCCTTTTTCCTCTACAAGGTCCAGAGGGTTTTCAGACATCTCTTATTTCAGAAGTGCATGGCCAGTCTGGCTCCCTAGTCTGTCTCAGTCTGGCATCTCCTCTGAGACTAGTCCACCGTGGGTGACCCTAAACCAATACAATAACTGTAGCAGTGGGCTTGGTATATCAGGGACAGTGAAGATGGTACAGGACAGGGCAGGGTTCTCATCTGTGCATAGGGTGGCTGTGAGTGATAAATGACTTGACAGCATCTAACAATGACAACAGACATTCCTGAAGATACAGAAGGGGTCTTCTGGGTCCTTAGTTTCAAAGGGCATCTTACAACTTCTAAAAAGTGGTCTTCCCCGTAGGGCTGTTAAAGGGAGGCAGAGAGAGAGATGAGAGATTGCCTTCACCATCTCTGAGGAAACTGAAGCAGGCTGTCCCAGCCAGGGCTCACATTGGCATCCGCTCCATCCTCACGCTGTTCCCAAGTGACTAGCATCCTAACAACAGGGTGTGACCTGGCGCCACCTCCCTAGCCAGCTTCCCAGAAAGGTAACAAATGGCCATGAGTACAGAGAGGTGTGGGTGGTCAAGGGGCTTAAGGTGCCTGCTGTTCCCTCTGCTTCTTCCTGAAGCCAGCAGACGATTATTTCCCACTGACGGTTCCAGGCAGGAGCAGCAGGGGCACCAAGGAAGTGAGGCCCCAGGTGCCATGCCTGGCTCTGCGTCCCCCAGGTCTGGGTCACATGGAGTCATCTGATCTCTTAACCAGCCAGCGACCTTCTTGGCACAGAGTGGACCAGGGGGCCAGGTCCCAAGTGCAAATCTCACTCCATTCCTCCTCCAGGATACAGACATGATAACCCTCTTCAGGATACAGACAACAGTATCCAGCCCCTTCTCTGCCTGCCTGTGCCTAAAGCTATCCCATTGCCCCTAGCATCCCATGCAGGAAGTCAAGGGAGGACAGCACCCCTTCGGCCATGATACCCCTGCCCCCTGCACCTTTAGGATCCTGAACATCTTCCTGGGGGCGAGGTGAGAGGCGGGCACAGGAACAGTGTTCTGCACGCTGTGAGGTCAGGTGGGCTCCTGGGAGCCAGCCTCTTTCCTCTCAGACTTTCACATCTTCCTCTTTGAGACATTATAACCAGATAATTGACTTGAGAGAGCACATTTCTGCTCACGTGTTAAATCCTCCCAGACCCTGGGTATGCCCTCTCTCACCCCCTAATACAGCGCATTGGCATCATCCTTGTCACAGCCTGAGTTTTGTGCCAGCCCATATGCCACCCACAGGATCACTGAGGTCCCCCAAACACTCAGCGTTCAGCTTGTTGATTTCTCATCCTCACTGCTTTTTACAGAGACTTGGCATTTGTGTGTGTGTGCGTGCACACGCGTGCACACGCCCACATTTCTTTAGCTAAATCCACAGAGTCACATGAAATCAGTGACAGGTTGACACTGTTATTTCAAGATCCATCGCTCCGAGTTGCCAGCACAGGAGACCTAGCCAACTCCTTCCCACCAACACCACTTTTTTCCAGGCATAACTTAGAGCAGCGGGGTGAATTTGTTTCCAAAAGATGGAGATCACACTATCAGCAACAGCTGCCTCTCATTTTTATTTGTTTTTAAATTTGACTCGAAGTCCAATTCTCCATACGCCCCAGAAGCTGTAAATCCTAAGGTGACTGACTGACTGCATGATCCCGTAAACAGGCTCTATTATGTAAGGCAGTTAAATCGGGTTCTGGGACGCCACCTACAGCTTGCTTGTGGGAAGGGAGACGGTCAATTCTGAGTGGCTCTCCCAAAGAAAACACTGGATCTCTCAAAGGTTGAGGCAGTTGCTCCAGAGGGAAAAGTTGGAGGCAGCCAGGTTACTAAGGCTGCATTTTGTAGGTCTCTCCTGCTCGATCACTGTGATATTTCAGTCTCCTGCAAATCTGTCTAGACATCAGAAACCAGGCAGTTGCTCAGAGAGGCCGACCCCGTGGGGTGGGAACTGAGGCAAAGGGGTAGCTGGGCTGAGGTAAGGGGGGAGGGGCTCCAGGCTCCCTCCTCCTTTCTAGTGCACAGTCAGAGGAGATGGGAGTGAAGCTAACCCAAACTATTCTGTTCATCAGAATCTGCTAACTGCTGAGAATAGGCAAAGACTTTCTGAATGCTGTGGTCGTTTGGCAGTCAGCAATGAAGAGTGCTTGTATGGGACACAGGTCTATGACAGAGCACGCACGTGGAGTCGACACTGACCCACAGGTCTCGATCACTGGGAACCAGCAAAGCCAGGCTCAGAGTTTGACAGACTTGAGACCCAGGTAGGGGCTGTGCCTCTCAGAGCCTCTACTTATAGCTGGGGAAGGAAAGGCATGCAGCAGCAGTGTGTCAGGAACAGAAGGGACAGCTCCTAGATGACCCTCGACAGTGCCTCTTAGCCATCCTGGAACCAGTGCCCTGCAAACCCCACTCCAAGCAGAGCACTTGGGACGAATTGGGCTCTGGGGCTTTCAGGGTTCTTATCATTGCTGTCAAGTGGAAACCAACTCATAGCTGACCTCACTTGGGTCTCCAAGGCTGTGAATTGTGCCTTGTAGTGAGAAGATTGTCCATCTTTCTCTGAAGGAGCTGTCAGTGAGGCCCTGCCTTTGATTTTAGCAGAATAACTCTCTCCAAGGTTCTCCAGAGTTCCTCAGAATGAGTAAACTAACAAGCCCATAGCCTCTGGGTTGCTCAGGACTTCACAGGGACTCATGTATCCCGCATGTTGGAGGAACTTTTCTGAGTACGTCTGGAAGCAGATGGCCAGGTCTTTCCTCAGCAGCACCACTGAGTGGATTCCACTGCTAGCCTTTCGAAGTACCAGCCATTTACACCACCCAGGGGCCTGGAGAGAAGAGGGGAGTTTGTTCAGAGGGAAACTGGATCAGAAGGGAATGTGTGTGCACATTTAAGAGGCAGAAAGGAGACCCAGAAGCTCAAGAGAGGAGAAGCTGTCTCCTCCCGCTATGTCCCATGCTGATGGGTCACCTTCTGATGGGGTTCCCTTCTGATGGGGCCAGACAATGAGAGACCAAAGGAAAGTCAGCATCTCCTCCCTTCTCTCTCCACTGAATAGCGTAGCTACAGCCAGCCAGTGCAGGGCCCGAAAGCACTGCTGTCGGCCAGCTGGCCAGAGAGGTCCCAATTAGACTTTGTTTCTTATCCTTCAGGCCCCAAGCCCCCAGCCCTGGCACCCCAGCCCAATTACTGCGGGGCAGCATTAACCCCTTGGTGCCCCACACCGTTAATGGAATGTTAATTGGTCTAATGGGTTTCATGTCAACAAGTCCTAATGAGCTCCTTCTTAACGAGCTTGGCATTTTTTTCTAAGCCTGTTTGTCAACACACTGGTGTTCAGGCCAAAGCCCAAAGACCTCAGAATACAGGGCCAGGGAGGAGCTGGATTCAAGGAAATGAGGGAGACGGATGTTGCTGAGCTGCCATTCCTAATTCCCATAGAGGTGGGCGCGTGTGCCCACGCCTCAACCAGGTCCTGCGCTCTGCTCAGACACTTTTAGCTTTGATGATAGCAGTGACGCAAATGGTTTCTTTTTTGGACATTATTGTGGGTTTGAGGGTTGAACTGGGCTGGGTTTTCTTTTTTCACATTCTCCTAGCTGTCATATCCATATAAAAACTTTTGCACGCAAGCCTTTCCTCACGGAGAACTCTCTGGCTCATCGTTGCTCGTGGGTTCCGTTTGCCATCCTGACTGTGTCTGGGAACATGGCACAGGGGCACAGGGCATCAGGACAGGATGAGGCAGCCCCTTCAGAGGCAGACAGAGCCTCCTGGAGGTCCCTGCTCCTAAAGAAAATGCAAAAAGGACAGGCTTTCATTTCCCACAGAGAGCTGGTCCCCACACTTCAGCCACCATCACCATCCCAGGATGAGTCCAGTTCTGAATTCCTCCAGGATGGTTGCCTGGGGCCTCTGAGGACAAGGCTGGCCGGTGGCATTTCCCAGGGATATGGAGAGAGCCAGAGGTTGGGGAGGAGGGTGGGTGTTGTGTGGAGGGCGTGAAGAATGGAGGCGGCTCTCTGATGGACACAAGGTCTTCAGGCAGCTGAGCCCCTCTGAGTGTCAGGTTGCCAGAGGCTTCCTTGCCTGGGTGAACAGAGGAGGGAACTTAAGCCCCTGATGAAAGGCCTCCTGTTCTCCTGCCAGAGCCCCCAGAGGGCAATGGGCTGTGGCCTCATGGCCTCTGGTGACCTGAGGAGGGGGAGGGACAGGATGAAGGACCATCTGAGTCCTTAGAAATGTGCTTCTTTGTCCTCTGAGGAGACTGTCCTGACCTGCCTGCGTTAGGTCTGTGTTCAGAGCGCCCCAGGACTAAAGCTCTCCCCGTCCACTTTGCCTGTGGTCATCTCGGATGCAGACCCCTCTTAACTTTCTCTGTGCACCCCCAGACCAGGCAGCCTGGTGCTGTTGCCAGTACTTGTAGAGTTAGCACCTCCAGAGTGGCCCTGCTGCTCAGTGAGCAGTGGACAAGGAATGCAGAGAAGGGCTCCTTCCCTTCGCCCAGATTCTCTTCGTTGTACTTCCTTTGCTTTGCCTGCAGTGTGATTTTTTTCAGCCATGCAAAGAGGTCACCGAAGACCCACACCCAAGGTTTTCTGAAAAGGGAGCTTGCTACCCCAGGAGGGAAGCAAAACCTCTTTAGGCTGAGCCACCACCCAGACTCTGTCCCCAAGCCCCCTCTTTTGGAGACAACTGGCATTACACCTTTCCTGGCTGAGAAGTCCAGGCTGGACCTCTCCAGGGCTGAGACGCACACTGGCTTCAGAATCCTGGGTCCCATGCAGACAGCCTGACACTCCTGATGTCACCCCATTTCTTTTACTCCTCAGACCCCAAAGAGAGATTCCACACCCACTTCACTTTCTCAGAAGTCTTAATCCTGGGAGGTTCTTTCTGTTATCTCAGGGCATCTGTTTCTTCTCCTTCAATCCACTCCACCCTTGCCTTTCTTGGTGTTTACTATAATCCTGTCAAAGACACACACACACACACACACACACACCACACAACCCAAACAAAAACCCCAAAACACCCAACCTCAAGTCCATTCCAGCCCCTGCCTGCCCCCACCCTCAACTGGTTTCCGAAGCTACACATCTTAATGTAAAGATGCTACCTCGGCTTTTGCCCACAGAGTGGCTGGCGGATTCCAATCGCTGACCATTTAGTTAATAGCCCAACACATAGCCCACTGTACCACCAGAGATCCTTAGGCAAAGACACAGGCATGAAAAAATAAGCATTTATTCCCCTGCCCATAAAAAGATAGGCTTCTCTCTACAGCTCCCTTCTGGGCCCTTTGCAAAGTAAACAGTGGATCCCCAGTGCTCAGTCTGTGGGAGCTTAGAGTGCCCTGTGTGCCTGTTACAATGATGCCGTCTTCAGAACGAGACCCAGGTGGGGTGGGGTGGAGGTTGCAGCAAGGCCATTGAAAGTTATTTTGCCTTTACCGAGCTTTTAGCATGGGGAAAATCATCACTCCTTGCACAGCTTCTCCTGGAAGCTTATTTCTCCTTTCCTGCCTCACTCTTACCTGCCTCTAATAAAAAGAAAGACCTCGCCTCACCACATCTAGCCTCCCATGTCCACTAGCACCATTCTGTACACAGAGTGCTCTGTTGAATGGAGGATACATGGATTTCCAGGTTTCCATGTGCACTTAAGGCCAAAGTACCCTTGATGCCACAGATCTGGCCTTCTTTGTTATTCCTATAAAAGGACCAACAGAACAACCTGAACATACAGCCCCCCACCCCCACCCCACACTCCCACAGCCACCTAGGGCCTTTGAGACCCATTCCCTTTGCCTGATGACAGTGCCAAAACACGCTCAGATTCCTGCTGCATGAGCTGTGTGGACACAGTGGGAAAACTCTTGTGTCTAGGGAGAACAGCAGGAGGTGGGGGAGGGGGGCGCGGAGTGGCTGCAAGGAGATGGGAGGGAGGATCTGAGAGCTATGTTCAATGGCTTCCTCTCTTCCGAGGTAGAAGGGCAAGAAGACAGTAGGACACTCCACAGTGTTTCCTAGGAGCCCCTGTGCCCCGCAGATGGGGCAGGCCTGTATCAGGCAGCTAGAATGGGGTTTCCAGCTGTAAATATTTCAGAGCATCTATCATAGCAAGCAGCTCTCTGGGCGTTCTGTTTCCCTGGATGGCACCGCCACACTGTCTCTACTTTCAGCCTCATGCTCTGCCCCAGGAAGCCGTGAGCTCCAATGAGGGCAGCTCAATTACAACTGGTAGAGGGAGGGGCAAGGGTGTGGTACCATGGAGCAGAGCCAGAGCTGGGTATCTGGGGGCTTGGGTTCCATCGTGGCCCCACTAGCACCCTCACAATCACCCATCTGACCTCTCTCTCCTACATAGAGGAGGTGGGTCAAGTAGCTCTGATGTGTCTTCTCACCCCAAAATGTCTGTGACAGTAATTAATTAAAGCTGTTGGTGATTAATTAATTAATTAATTAATTAATTAATGTGATGTTAAATTCCTGCCTGTTAACTGAAAAGTTAGCCTTTCAAATCCACCAATAGATCCATAGGAGAAAAGGCCTTGCAACCTGCTTCTGTAAACATTACAGCCTGAGAGCCCTGGAGAGCAGTTCTCCCTCATCCTAGAGTAACTGTAAATTCATTTCGACTGGAAAAGACACAACAACATAATTAAGTCAGGCTTAGGGATGCCTTCCTTAACAAAGCATGCAGACCCACATTCACAATCACAGGACACACCTAGCAAAGCCCAGAAGGTAATGAGTCCGGTCAGTCCCCTGGCTCCCCGGTGCTCACCCTTGGACCACTGTTTTTCACCACTAGGGGCTCTGGCGAGTGCACTTGAGAAGTGTTAGCTGGTGCTTGGAGATCCTGGGGTGAGGAGGGCAGGAACTGAAGGCCTTCCAGCCCCATATGAGGCTGCCCCAGAGAGCCTGGGAAAGGGTGGGGCAAGAAGCACCCTTCACACATGTGGGCATGAAGAGGTTCAGGGATCTCAGCCAGAAAAGAAGGGTGTCCAAGTGGCCTCTAAGGCCCCTGTGCTGCCACCAGCCGAGCCACCCCCTCTCCTGACCTTCCCTCCATATGCCCAGCAGAGCTGGTGCTGACAAAAATCCCTGTAGCATGCAGGTTATTTCACATATGACTTGAATACAGTTTCTTTCAAGTCAAAATAGCACAGCTTAGTCTTTTCCACCTAGGCCTCTCTCGTTAGCTCTCGTTTGTTCCCAGAAAGGCTCCCAGCCTTTGCTGTCTGCAGTCAGCCCAGGGGTCACAATCTGAGAAAATATGGAGCTGGCTGGTCCCCAGGGGTCCCCTGTGCTTGGTGACATTAACAGTGCGGCCCCCTTTCTCCTGCCCACAGATCCTCCATGTGAATCAATCCCATGATGCAACATGCCTCCCCAGCCCCAGCTCTGACGATGATGGCCACGCAGAATGTCCCTCCCCCACCCTACCAGGACAGCCCACAGGTGAGTGTCTGAGGGGTGCTGCCTCCCAGGTCTGAGGAAGAAGAGGTGAGGGACTATGGGGGCCTTCAGAATCCTAGCTGTGAGGTAGACTTCTGGCCCAGACTGGGACGTACTTGGTTCCAGGGTGGATGGGCAGGGCTAGGCCCCCTCAGCTGTACCCCAGCAGCTCACTGGGCTGTCGCTCCACATATTACTGAAGGAGGTTTGCACTGATAGCACATCTGATTCTCACCCTACTTGGCTAAGTCTGACACCAGCACCCAGGACCTGAGAACTAAGACAGGGCCTGGAGCCCAGCCCCCAGTGCAATTACCAGATGATTGGGTCACTTTTGGTTACTTCTCTGTGTCTGGTATGCACCCACCACTGATTCCCTTGATCCTGGAATCTCAAAAGCACTAGTTATTCATCACCTGGCTTCTGAACCCAGTTCCTACACGTCTGCTTGTCCAGTGCTACATGGTCCCTCCTCGTTCTACTCAGGGTGTCCTTGTCCTTGTCAGTGGCTCTCCATGATGACACTGAGGGTTGGGTTTCCACAGTTTCCCTGTGAGAAAGCGCTCAGGCTACGTTAGGACCCTTCTCTCATGTTCCCAGACTCCAGGCAGGAAGCGCAAAGGAGGCCCAGAGAAAACTGCAAAAGAGAGAGCCAAACCTCCTGACACTGATGGGGACAGCAGTCCTTCCTCAGGAGAAGTAGTCTCATCTCATTGGTTCAGTCAGCTTGGGGACCTCCAGGGGTATTGGTTTAGGGTCAGAAATCTTGATTCCACCTCTTGTAATTGGATCCAGTTGTCCAGACTCCTCAGCAGCTTTGAGGAGCTGAGAAGGGGAGACTGTGCTGAAGGAGCTCTGATGGGGCAGCCCATAGGGAGTCACACTGTTACCCCAATTTATGGGAGAAAGATGGACAATCTCCTCTGCAATTTAAGGCCTCATTTAAGAGTCAGGGATGAGTCAGTTCAGACTCAATGGCAATGAGTTTGAGGAATTTTTTCCCCTTTTCTGTGCTGAGCACCTGCTAAGTGCAAAGATTCATACACACACACCTTGGTCCAAATTAGAGCCAAGAGGTCCCAGAACCCACATTGGCAAAGCTGGCGGCTGTTTCCCTCCCATCTCTCCCACCCCTCCCCATTTGAGCTGCTTGGAAACTAGGAGAAATTTTGGGTTGGAGGGATTAGCAAGGGACCTACACATTAGCAGGGTCTTGTACTGCCTGCGAATACTAAGCAGTGTAGTTAAATAAAGGATCCTGGTGTATTGGTCAACACACCACTAATTAGCACTGCAGCCCTAAAGAGCCCAGCTCTCCCCTCCCCGAGCCACCTCCAGTCTTTTGGGAGAGAAAAGGAGGCTCCAGTTCCTCACCAAAGTCCTCAAAAGTATTCATGTTTACAGCAAAGGAACATTTGCTCTGAGGAAAGCACACATCTGCTTATAAGCCCAGAGGTATAGGAACGCAGTGTCAGACAAGGAACCTCACTGTCCATAGCGAAGTGACAAGGCCAAGGTCATGGAGGTCTTTGTAAGCCTAGCTAATTTGCTAGGTTGTAACTAAATTGCCACTGACTTTCTCTAAGTTCAACTGATCCCCAAGAAACTGATGGTGCAGGGAGGATAAAAAGGAGGTGTTAGGAGCAACAATAGAGTAGAGGAGAAGGTGAGGCCATCAGAGCAAAGATTTCTGACCTTTATGGGCTGTGGGGTAGGGAGTAGGGCAGGGGAAGATACTCCCTCCACAGGGTGCTGGACTTGCAGGCCAATTGGCCTGAATTTGGGGATCTTTCTTCTCACTCTTTAGAGCTTCTAGGAATGATTACCTCACAGGAATTATGCTTCCATATGTTCCTGGTCACTTTGTTTTAGTATATAGCCTTGTTCTGTTCCTTCCTGCCTTTATTCTTTTAAGATACTGCCCACAGATTCTCAGGAGAGCTCTGTTTCCATTTCCTCATAATGTTCAGCAGCTCTCCACCCCTCAGTAGCTTCAAGAAAGTGTCTCTGCTTAGAACACAGTTTGGGCACAAGAGGAATTGCTCCCTGACGAGCCATGTCAGGCCATTCCTAAATGGGACAGTCGGCTCCTCATTCCTTTAGGCCTGATGTCATTGCTCTTGGACCCTTATGTCTTAGTTTCTCAAAGCCAGGACAGCTGCGTAATCCTCTGCAAACGGCCTCAGAAACCCAGTTTGTTCCACAGGTGAGTAATGGACAGTCCCCAACATGAAGTCCCCAAAATGAATAAAGAAAGCCAAAGCAAAGCTCTTCCTCTGAGACCTGGCGATCGTTTTAATCATGTTCCCATTGTGCTGAGGGCTAGCAATGCCGAACATCATCTATTCAAATGCACAGGAGAATCTCACTTTGGAAAATTAGGAATCTGCATTAAAAAATTCCCAAGCCCCGGACCTTCTTTATAATAAATTAGAATTTTTTTTTTCTAAGAGAAGTTCTTAACTTGGCAATTTCATTTTTGAAGTTTGGGGAATACAGTTATTAAAAATGAAGGAGCCTCTTTTTTTTCTCTCTTCCCATTTTAGTTGAAAAGCGTTAATGGTTATGGCCGCGTGCTATTTGGACACAAGCCAAATGGTATGACGGCCAAGGAGCTCCTAACTCCGCCCTCACTTCTGTTTCGAGCCATCCTGTGGAAGCACCATGATTAGTTGTGAGGGTGTCGTTCTGTGCTTATTATGCTCTCAAGACTGACTAAGTTTAAAAAGTATAAGCACATGAGAACCCTCCATACAGCCTACTTCTCCTCCTGATCTTGTTGTTAGATGCCATCAAGTTAAGTGAACAACAAATCTGAGCCCTGTCCTTCCTATCCTGTGACATCCTCATCTTCTCTGACATACTTGAGCCCACTGTCACAGTCACTATGTCAACTTATTTTGTTGAGGACCTTTCTTCTGCTGACACTCCACCTTTCCATGCATGATGTCCCTTTCCAGTGAATAGCCTGGACATACTTAAAGTATGTGAGATGAAGCTTTACCATCCTTGCCTCCAAGGAGCACTCTGGCCACACTTTCTCCAAGATTTTTCTGTTTGTTCTTTTGGCAGCCCACTTGATATTCAGTTCTCTTCTCCAGCATCGTAACTCAGAGGCATCAATTCACCTGTCATCCTTATTCATTCCAGTTCTCAGAAACATAGTAAGTCATTGAAAAGACCATGGCTTAAATCAGGCACACCTTAGTCTTAAAACTGACATCATTGCTCCTCGGTACATCCTTTTAAATTCCCCACATCTACAATGTCAGAGTCTAATAATGATACTGGAAGCCATGCCACTGGTAGTTCTTGACCAGCAGGGTCACCCATAGTGGGCAGATTTCAGCAGAATTTCCAGACCAACAGCAAGCTGTTGTCTGACACAGTGGTGGGAAATGTGCATCCTGGGTCAGAAGGCTTTCACAATGCACAGGGGCTATGACAATGGACTTGAGCACATACACAACCACGTGGAAGGTGCAGGACTAGGCAATGTCCTGTTTTGTTATACGTGGGCCATCAGAGCTGACTGTAAGGCAGTTAATGGCAACAGCCGCCCCTCCTTCCCAGAATGCTGAGGCCGAGATCTTATCCCAGGTCCCCACTTTGGCTGTGAGGAGGTAGGGGCAAGTCCCTGGGACACGTGGACTACCACAGTAAACAATAAAAATGCCAGCTCCATGGGCAACATGGTCTCTGCTCACTCCCCTTACATTCTCCTACACCCTGGCCATTGCAGGACCATCTGCTTCTTGGGTTGCCACAACTTCCTCCTGACACATTTCTTGACCTCCATTTAATCCTAATGGACCTGGCAAAGTTATACCCTACACTGTTGCTCCTCTTGCCTCCACATCCTTGGAACCCCCAGATAGTGCTACTCATCTCTCCCAGGGTTTTGAAAACACAGCCACCTCCTGTGTCCTTGGTGTAGTCACGTGACCTCTCTGCTCATGGGATTTCCTGACACCTCTGAAATATCATTTAGTTCTTTTCCCTGTAACACTCCATATACCACGTCATTCACAAAGCAAAGTTCTTTCTTCTGGTAACAACTTCAGAAAAACTATCTGTTTTACTAGAGAAGATCAAACTTCTCTTCCATCACCTTGCCCACACCTCAACTGCTACTGCCAGAGTCCCCTAATGTGCCTCAAACACCAACGTGTCCTGCTGGTCCACAGCTGTCTCTACCTTTGGCTTATACACAGCTCTTTTGTCTGGTCTATTTGTGAGTGTGTTCAGAAGTAAGTATTCCTCTAACTGCATGCCCTCAGCATGTCCGACTGCAGGAGTATTGAACTCAAAAGCAGAAATCACACTGGTTTGTAGTGAGGCCCAGCACCTTCTGACTGTAACATGCAGCAGATAGTTTAGATTGAGAAGAAACAGGTATGTAGGTAAGTAGGTTGGTGTGTATACAGTGTGACTCAATGATGGAGATCGCAAGAGGGCTTCACCAGGGATGTGACAGAGTGAATGAAGACACACAACTGTCAGAACTCTTCCTTCAAGACCATGATGCTTAGCTCATTGCACAGGGACATCAAGTGTTTGTTTGCAGTCCTGTGATAAAAATTGTCCTTTCTCAAACCCATCCAGGGTCCTGGGACACTGCACTTGGAAGTCTGGTGTCAAAACCATGTTACCTCACCTCCCCAGCAAAGGGAAGGCTAAGGTTAGGGCCAACCTAACAAGGAGAGGCTGCTAAGTCTCTCTTGCACCTTCTTTATCTCCCTCCCTTGAGACAACCCCTACTCCAGGCCAGGTTGAGGGGCCAAGCATTCCGGGGAGGACTGGATGGATCTTGATCAGTCAGTAGGATCCCCATGCTGGCTTCCTGAACTGAAGGCAGAAAGGGTGGCTGGGCCCCTGCATGTGAGCAGCTCCATCCAGGGCAGCAGCTGTGCTAAGCAGAAGCTGTTCAGATGTCTTCACACACTTTGCATTCCTCTCATCTCTTTAAGGACCCTCTGCTCAGCTGTCTGTGAAGCACATTCACTTTGCAGCCAGAGTTCGGTCAGCAGATTTGAAAGTCCCCCTAAGTCTTTCTGCACTGTGATTGACAGCTCCTTGGGCCCCTGGGGACCAGATAGAGACCTACCTTCCCCTGCTTTGACTCATCAGAACAGATTCTTCTCTTTCTTCTGCTCTGATAAGCCTTTCTTCTCTTTGTGAACAGTGACCTCTCCTCCTGCCCTGGTTGGACCACCCATGTCTTTAAACTGGACATTGCTCTGAATTCCCTCTCACAGGAGGCCTGGGCTCTGAAGTATGCAAAAGGTGAAAACAACCTGCAGGTCCAGATGGGAGGACTTCATGCCCCCATTCAGCAGATGAATTGGCTAGCAGAATGACTCTTTAAAAAGGTGTTTGTGCCTCTTCTCGCTTCTCTCACACTTGTACTCAAATTGCATAAGTGTTGAATTGTTTAATATACCCGAGAAGAGTATTGAATATACCAGGAGAACAAACAGGTTCATCATGGACACGGTGAAGCCAGGCTGCTCCTTGGAGGCAAGGATTCATTCCAAAGCTCCAGCTGCAATACTGTGGGCATATTGCAAAGAAGGATAAGTCCTTAGAGAGGGACACCATGCTTGGGAGAATGGGGGAGCAGCAGCACAGGAGAGGAACACCCTGGATAGGATGGATCAACCCAGTGACTGAGGTGATGGGTGTTAAGTGCATCAGAGACAATGAGGTTGGCTCACAAAAGAGCAGTGTTCAGAGCTGTTTTGCATGAGGTTGCTATGAGTCACAAGCAAATCTATGGCACATAACAACAACCACAACAATGTCTTTCATGCTCAGTTTTGTCTTTTTAGAAATTTTTAATTTTAATTCAAGTGAGAGTTTACAGAACAGATTGTTTTCCATGCAACAGTCATATACAAGTAGTTTTTGACACTAATTGAAAGCCTCATAATGTAACAGCACCCTTCCCACTTCCTGCCTATATATTCTGTTTCCATTCATCCTTTCTATCTATTCCTTTCTACTTTGTGAACCTTATTCCTAGGCAAACACTGGTCCTTAGGTCCTTATGGTTTATTATTCTAAAGATTGCTCTTCTCCAGCATCTGTCTATTGTTTGCTCAAGAGTTGAGTCATGGGGATGAGTTCAGTACCAGGCTTGAAGAGTGACTAAAGTCTTAGGGATTCGACTGGTCTCTTTCAGACAAGTAAGACAGATCTTTTTTTATAATTTATAGTTTTATTCCACATTTTCCTTCATCACCTTTGAACCAATAGGCATCATCATGATAGACTAAAAAAGAGATTGAAGTTGTCAACAATATCATTTTACTTGGATTCGTAGTCAATACTTAAGGTAGTCAAGAAATCAAAAGACATGTTGCACTGGAAAAATCTGTTATCAAGGAAAGTGTTAAAGAGCAGTGCTGTAAGTTTAAAGACCAAAGTGTGCTTCATCCAAGCCATAGTGTTTTTAGTTGTTTCTTATGCATCTGAAAATTGCACAATGAATTAGGATGACTCCTCTGAATCATAGTGTTGGCAAAGAATATTGAATATTCCATGGACTTCTGAAAGAACAAACAAGTCTATATTAGATGAAGTGCAACCAGAGTGCTCCTTAGAAGCAAGGAGGTGAAGCTTCATTTTACATACTTTGGGCATGTTGTTGGAAGAGGCCATTCCTTGGGGAAAAACATCATGCTAGGAAGGGTGAAGGATCAGAGAAAGAGAAGACAATGGTCACCAAGATGGGCTGACATCGTGACTCTGCCAATGGGCTGGAACATGGTGGGGATTGGGCAGCTGGCACAGGATAGGGCAAGGTTCAAGTCCGTTGTTCATAGAGCATAGCATAATGAAGTCACTAAACACAACAACTACTGGAAACCTTCTGTTGGGATACTTTTTAGGTGGTCCTCAGTGGCAGCTGGACACCATCTAGGTCTAATTTCATCAGCTTAGAAGCTAGAATTCAAGGGAGATCCCTTGATTCTTTTGACATTTAATTGTTTCCTTGCATCATTGAGTTTCTTCTTTGTACATCTGATGGCCACTCACAAGTTTTTAAAACTCCAGTTGCTACTCATCAAAGTAGGATACTGACTAAGTTTTACGCCAGTTGACTTTGATGTGCCCCACTAGTGTGGCCCTGAGTTCTCAGGGTTAGCTTAAGATGTTTGTTATAACTAAGCAATTTTTACCTCTGTCCCTTGTATGTTCTCTTATATACAAGAATATATTTATAGCACATTCAAGTACCTATGGAGACATATCATCTCCCAAACTTATATATTCATTACTATTCATCTTCTTTGTCTGCCTGTACATTGTGTTATTATCATGTGTGTCAGGTCAAACATAACTCATAGCGACCATCTGAACAATCACTCTGAAACTTGCCCTATCCTGAGCCAACCTTATCATCTCTAACACACCTAATCCCATTTCCACAGTCACTGTTTCAATCCTTCTCTTCTTCTTCTCCAGTGCGAAACTTCTACCTTTCCAAGCATGATGTTCTCCAAGACAGTATACTCAAAGTATGTGAGATAGAGCTTCAAAATTCTGGCTTCCAAGGAGCAACGTGGTTTTACTCTCTCTAGGACAGGCTTGTTTACTCTTCTGGTAGTCTATGATTTGTTAAAAACTCTTCTCCAACACCACAGCTCAAAGACATTGGTTCTTTTCTGTCATCCTTATTTATTGTCCAGCTCTCAGATGCATAGCAAGTAATTGCAAAGATCATGGCCTGGATAACATACAACCTGATCTCCAGACTGACATCCTTGCTCTTCAGTACATTGCAGAGGTCTGCAGAATTTCCCAATGCAAGTCATCTTTTTATTTACTGACCGCTGGTACTAAGAGTGTTGATTGTGGATCTGAGCAAAGTGAAACTGTTAGCAACCTCTAACTTTCCTTCATCTATCATGATAGAATCTATTGACCTGGTGGTGAGGGTTTTTATTTTCTTGATATTGAAATGCAATCCATATTGAAGGCTGCAGTCCTTGACTTTTTGCCGCAAACACTTAAGTCCTCTTCAGTTTTGGTAAGCAAGGTTGTGTCATAAGAATAATACAAGTTGTTGATGAATCTTCCTCCAGTCCTGATGCCACATTCTTCTTCAGAGTCCAGCCTCCTGACTGATCTGTTCTTCACATAGATTGAAAAGGTATGGAGAAAGGGTACATTCCTGATGCACTTAGGTGTTTTTGAAATCAAGTGTTTCCTTGCTCTGTTGGGACAGTAGCTTCCCAGTGTAGGCAGGTTTTGCATGAGCAAAATCAGGTGTTCTGGGATTCCCATTTTTCTCAGAATTAGCCACAATTCGTTGTGATTCACACAGTCAAATGCCTTTGCATAGTCAAGGAAACACAGACAGACATTCCTCTGGTACT
Organism: Elephantulus edwardii; assembly: GCF_000299155.1. Taxonomy (NCBI): domain Eukaryota; kingdom Metazoa; phylum Chordata; class Mammalia; order Macroscelidea; family Macroscelididae; genus Elephantulus; species Elephantulus edwardii. Next base: position 2,700,913 of record NW_006399870.1, read on the forward strand.
CTGTGCTTTCAGCCATTACCTGGGTATACGTCTGTCTACGTATCCTCTGTCCATATGTCACTGTCAAAGGCTGTGATACTCGTAATGCAAGATTATAGATGTGATAGTGTTACCCTTTGTTGTCTTCTCTGCCCCCTCCATGTCTTCATTTTCTGTACTAATTTTGTGTCAATTATTCCTTTTTAGTCTATTGCTTTTCCCTTCATTCAAGTTAATATGTATCTCTTATATGGTTAGTGATTTTCCTTCCTTTTCCCTCCCATCCCTGGTGACCATCAAAGACTGTTTCTTCTTTTCTTTTTTTAATTGAGATTTTAATGAAAGTTTATAAAGAACTTGGATTTCCATTCATTCATTCATTCATTGTTGCACATTTTCCTCTGTGCCACCCTCCACCCCCCACCACCTAGTTCACTTTTTTCTTTGGAAAAAAAGTTCTTTCATTGTTATACAGGCCCCTCCCCAGACCACTTTACTATGCAACTCTTTTTCTGGACTCCTGTCATGCCATTAATACCTAGTCATATATTCCTTTTATACAGTTCTGACCCTCATCTGTTTAAATGCCACGTACATTATTTATCCCCTCTTTTCTTAGTTTCCCCCCAACTCCCATATTAATCCTGTTTTATAACAGTGGTATTATGCACTGTTTGTCTTATGGTGACTAAGATATTTCACTCAGCATAATGTCCTTGATAGTCACCCATTTTGCATAATAGTTAATGAGTTCTTTGTTTTTCATTGCTGCATAATATTCCATTGGGCACTTCGGCTGTTTCCAACTCTTTGCTATTGTGAATAAAGCAGCAATAAATGTGGGGGTGCATGTGTTTGCTTAGGTGGAAGTTCTGGTTTCTTTAGGGTATATTCCCAGTAGTGGAATTGCTGGGTCAAATGATATTTCTATTTCCAACTTTTTGAGAAAGGGCCATACTGCTTTCCATAGTGGCTGCACCATTTTACACTCCCACCAACAGTGAATGAGGGTCGCAGTTTCTCCACAACCTCACCAGCATTTGTTGTTTGCTGCTCTGTTGAATTTTGCTCATCTTACTGGGGTGAGATGATATCTCATAGTTGTTTTGATTTGCATCTCTCTAAGAGCTAGGGATTTTGAACATTTCTTCAAATGTGTTTGTTCACTATCTGAATGTCTTCTTTGGTGAAGTGTCTGTTCATGTCCTGTGCCCATTTTGCAATTGGGTTGTTTACCTTTATCTTGTTGTGACTCTGGAGTATTCTATAAATTCTAGATATAAGTCCCTTATCTGACATATCATTACCAAATATTTTTTCCCAGTTTGTGGCTTCCCTTTATACCCTGTTGGAGAAGATTTTGGATATGCATAGGAATTTGATTCTTAGAAGGTCCCATTCATCTATTTTATCCTCTCCTAGTTGTAGGTTTTTCAGGATGCTTGGAAGACTTTTAATACAATATTGAACAGGAGAGGTGATAGTGGGAATCCTTGCCTGGGTCCTATTCACAAAGTAAATGCTTTTAACCTCTCCATTGAGAACAATATTGGCTCTCATGTTTGCATATGTACTTTTTACTATGTTGAGGAAATTCCCTTCCATTCCTATTTTGTTGAGTTTTAATAAGGAAAGGGTGTTGGATTTTGTCAAAGGCCTTTTCTGCATCAATTGATAGGATCATGTGGTTCTTGTTCTTTGTTTTGTTAATGTGATGAATTACACTGATTGTTTTTCTTCCTTTGAACCATCCTTGCGTACCTGTTATGAATCCCACTTGGTCATGATGAATTATGGATTCTATTGGCTAAGATTTTATTCAGGATTTTTTTAACTAGTTTATTTACCAAATTCTAATACAAATTCGAACAAATTCTTTCAATTTCCCTCACACTCCCACACATCAAATTGTACAACCCAATGATCAATCCCCTCTTCCACCTGTACAGCCACATCCCTCTGCTCCTAGCCTCTCTCACCCCTCCTGAATCCTTTTACTCATTTTATAATAATGGTCTTATACAGTATTTATCCTTATGGGACTGAGTTCATTAACACTCAGCATAATGCTCTCCAGTCCCTCCCAAGTTAGGTAATGATTTACAAAGTTATTGCTCCGGCATTCTGCTCTAGTCAAAGGTATAAAGAGACTGTCAAATTTTCAGGTTTTTACATCTGTGTTCATGAGAGAAATAGACCAATAGTTTTCTATTTTGGTGGTGTGCTTACCTGGCTTTGGTATTAAGGACATGCTTGCTTTATAGAATGAGTCTGGGAGAATTCCATCTTTTTCTGTTTTCTGAAATAGTTGATGTATAATTGGTGGCAGTTTTTCTCTGAATGTTTGATAAAACTCACTTGTAAAACCATCTGGTCCAGGGCTTTTTTTGGCTAGAATTGTTTTATTACCTTTTTGATTTCTTCTTTTGTAATGGGTCTGTTCAGGTGTTCATTTTCAGTCTGTGTCAGTTTAAGTAGGTTGTGAATTGTTATAATATTTGTTTGAGTGTAGTTTTTCTTTTTTTTTAATTTTTTTTGAGTGTAGCTTTTCATAATATTCCATTGTTAACCTTTATATCTTAATTGGTTTTGCTGTGTCATTGCCTGTTTCATTCAGATTATTTGTGTCTTCTTTTCTTTTGTTAGTTTTGCTAGTGGTTTGTAAATTTTATTGACCTTTTCAAAGAACCAACTCCTGGTTTTGTTGATGGTTTCAACTGTTTTTCTGTTTTCTATTTCAGTTCTTTCTGCCCTAATTTTTATAATTTCAGTTTTTTTGGAGAGTGTCAGGTTCTCTTGCTGTCCTTTTTCAGTTAGTTGGAGATGTTGGGTTAGAGAGTCAATGGCCATTTCCACTTTTTCCCCCTGTCTTTTAATGTGTTTGCTTATTGCTATAAACTGAACTCTGATTACTGTTTTGGCTGTTTCCCAAAGGTTTTGATAAGTGTATTTTCATTGTCATTTGTTTCAAGAAACTTTTTAATTTCATTTTTTATTTCTTCTCGTACCACTCAATGTTCAATGATATTCTTCTGTAGTTTCCATACTCTGTTGGGTCACCTTTCCTTGGAATGGAAACAAATACAAATTTCTTTCAGTCAGTTGGCCAAGTGGTTGTTATCCAGATTTCTTGACACAACTTGGTGAGCACATCCAGGGAAGCATCTGTTAGCTGAAATATGTCAGTTGGTATACCATATATTCCTGGGACCTTGATTTTTGCTGTTTCCTTCAAAGCAGCTTGAACTTCTTCCTTCATCACCATAGACTCTTGCTCATATGTTGCTCCTCTGTGTCTGACAATTCCTTTCAACACAGTGACTCAGTATATTCTTTCCATCTTCTTTTAATACTTCCTGGATCATTTAATATTCTGCCTAAAGCATCCTTGATTATAACAACTCGAGGTCAGAATTTGTTCTTCAGTTCCTTGAGCTTAAGAAATACTGAGCGAGTTCTCAGCAGAGAACTGCCAGAAGTCCAGGCTGGGTTTAGAAGGGGTCGTGGTACTAGGGATATTGTAGCTAATGTTAGATGGATCTTGGATGAAAGCAGGGAGTACCAGAGGAATGTCTATCTGTACTTCATTGATTATGCAAAGGCATTTGACTGTGTGGATCATGACAAACTGTGGCTGACTCTGAGAAGAATGGGAATATCAGAACACTTGAGCATGCTAATGCAAAACCTATACTTGGACCAAGAGGCAGTTGTCAGAACAGAGCAAGGAAACAGAACAGAGCATGGTTGAAAATTGGGAAGGGCGTACAACAGGGATGTGTCCTGTCTGCATACCTTTTCAAACTGTTTGCAGAACAGGTCATCCGGGAGGCTGGGCTCTATGAGGAGAAAAGCAACACCAGGTTTGGTGGAAGATCTGTCAACAATCTGCATTATGCAAATGACACAACCCTACTTGCTGAAACTGAGGAGGACCTGAAGCGCTTGCTGCTTGCTGTCAAGGACTGCAGGCTTCAATATGCATTGTGAGCCTCAATGTCAGAAAGACAAAGATTCTCACCACTGGACCAATTGGCAGTATCAGGATGGATGGTGAAGAGACTGAGATTGTACACAGCTTTAGTTTGCTTGGCTCCACAATCAACACTCTTGGCACCAGCAGCCAGGAAATTAAAAGACATATTGTGACGGGAAAGTCAGCTGTTAGGAACCTCTCTAAAGTACTGAAGACCAATGGTGTCTCTCTAGAGACTAAGGTGTGTCTGATACAGGCCGTGGTCTTTGCAATCACTTGTTATGCGTCAGAGAGTTGGACAGTGACTAGGGAGGATAGAAGGAGAATTGATGCCTTTGAGCTGTGGTGCTGGAGAAGAGTATTGAGGGTACCATAGACTGCTAAGAAAACAAGCAGATTCATCCTTGAGAGGGTTAAACCGGGCTGCTCCTTGAAAGCAAGGATTCTGAGGCTTCGTCTGACATACTTTGATCATGTTGTAAGGAGAGACCAGTCCTTGGAGAAGGACATCATGCTTGGAAGGGTGGAGGGCAGGTGCAGGATAGGAAGGCCCTCTAGGAGGTGGATTGATTCGGTGACTGGGGTAATCCGGATGGGTGTGTTGGAGACAGTGAGATTGGCACAGGACAGAGCAGGGTTTAGGGCTATTGTACATAGGATCACTATGAGTCGCAAGTGACTCGATGGCACATAACAACAACAACAGCAGTACCACTCATGTTAAATCAAGCAAGGTGTTGTTCAGTTTCCAAATGTATGAGTTTTTTTCCCCCCCTTCTTTATCCTCTTGTTATTAATTTTTAATTTTGTAGCATTGTGGTCTGAGAAGATGCTTTGTATGTCTATGTTTTTTAACTTATTGATGCTTGCCTTGTGTTCTACAATGTGATCTATTCTGGAGAACATTCCACGCACATTGGAGAAGAAGGTGTACTGTGGGTTTTGGGGGTACATTCGCCCACAAATAGCTATGAGATCAAGTTAGTTTATTGTGTGGTTTAATTCATCATTTCAGTTTCTTTGTTGAGTTTTTTTCTGGAAGTTCTATCTCTTCTTGAGAGTGGTGTATTGTAGTCTCCTCCATCTACTATAGTGGTGTTCCCTATTTCCTTTTTCAGTTTTGTAAATGTTTGTTTTATGTATTTTCCAGGTCTCTCATTTGGTGCATAGATATTTTTATTATGTCTTCTTGTTCTATTGACACTAATCATTATGTAGTAACCTTCCTTGTGCTTTATGATAGATTTTTCATTGAAATCTATTTTAGCTGAGATTAATATCTATACTCCTGCTTTTTTCGGGTTGCCATTTACTTGGTATATTTTTCCCCCACCCATTTATTTTTAGTCTTTCTTTATCTTCATTTTTCAAGTGTGTCTCTTTTAGACAGCGTATTGATGGATTTTGGGTTTTTATCCAGTCTGCTACTCTTTTTCTCTTCAGTGGTGCATTTAGATCATTCATATTCAGTGTGATTATTGAGAGGCAAGGTTTTCTTGCTATCATTTTGTTGAGTCCTTTTTGGTGTAGTTGCTGTTACTTTGGTCAATCCTGCTTTCTGTGGCACCTCTGCAAGATGGATGTCTCTCAGTGTTTCTTACAATGCTGATCTTGCTTTTGCAGACTCCCTTAGGTTCTGTTTTTCTGGGAATATCTTGATCTCTCCTTCATATTTGATGTACTGTTTTTCTAGGTACAGTATTCTTGGTTGACAGTATGTTCTTTGCGTGTTCGATATATATCATTCCACTGTCTTCTTGCCCACATGGTTTCTGCTGAGAAATCGGCACTTAATCTTATCTGGTATCCCTTATAGGTTACTCTTTGTTTTTCTCTCGCTGATTTCAGAATTCTCTCCTTATCTTTGGTTCTGGCAAATTTGACTGTGATATGTTTTGGTGTTTTTCTTTTGGAGTCTATTCTATATGGTGTTCTCTCAGCTTCTTGAATATAGATATTTTCTCATTCTTCATTATGCCTGGGGAGTTTCCTTCTTGTAATTCTTCCACAAATTTTTCGGTGCCTTTACTTCTTTCTTCCTGTTCTGGGATTCCAATGATGTGCATGTTATTTCTCTTGATGATGTCCCACATTATTCTTAGGTTTTCTTCCTATTCCTTACTTTTTGATTCTGCTTTTTGTTCTAGCAGATCAATCGTGACAATTCTATCTTCTATTTCACTGGTCCTGTGTTCCATCCCTTCAACTCTGCTCGTGTGTCCCGCCATCATGTTGACAGCATCTGAAACATTGATACTCATATTTTGGATTGTGGTTTCTGGTTTTTCCAGAGCCTCTAATGCCTCATTGGTTTTATCTGCATTGTTCTTAATTTGTTTTTTAAGTTCTTCCTGGTTTTTGCTTGCTGTGTCCTGTAATTCTTCAAGTTTGTCTTTCACCTATTGAAAATATTTTATCATTGTTCATTTAAATTCTGTTTCAGAAAATTTAATCAGACTTTCTGGCTTTAGGAAATCCATTGATACTGTGTCACTTTTGGAGGTGACATCTTGCTTTTGGGCTTGTGTAGGGGATGAGGTAGCCTGCTTCATATGACACTGCTGTTGTAGAGTTTTTTATGTCTGAGGCAATAACAGGGTGTGGGGCAGCTACCCTACCTAGATTTCACTCTGCCTTCTGACCCAAGGGAAGATCTACTTCAGTTCAGTAGAGAAAAGGCCTGTGGACGCAGCCTTTTCTGTCAGACAACTGCTGCAGCTAGGGTAGCCCAAAGTGCTTTGGGCTAAAGGCAGTTGATGGAGTGGACCTGAGGAGGCACAAGGCAGAGCATGGAGACCTGATTGGAAAGCCAGGAAGTCTTGATTTTCCCTTCGAGAATGAGCTCCAGCTGTCTCACTTCCTTCTGATTGAGCTTAAGGAGTCCCACATGATTCAGCCAAACAGCAGTCACACACAAAGTACCTCACTCAAGTTCCAGTGTCACTCTTGGCAGGTGTCAGCTACTGGCATCGGCATCAGTGTCAGAACCTGAACTCCTGGTGCAGCCCAGGAGCTCTGGAACCAGAGTTCCCAGCATGAGACATTGGCACTAGGATTCTGGGTGAGGGTCAGAGGTTTCGGGACCAGAGTTCTGGGGGTGAGCCTCACTTTTATCTCACTCGCTGGGTCCTGGAGGGTGGAAGGTCCTGGTGGGTCACAGCTCTGGCATCACTCTCAACTCAGTTTACTGTTTTTTGAAGGTGGTTTAAATTTAGTTTTTTTCCTAGTTAATAGCCATCTGTAGCTTGCGTGATTACATGATGGCTTGTGCTGATGCCAGAATGTTTCTTCTGTGTGTAAACCTTTGCTTAACATTTCCTGGTAGTGGGCTTATATAAATATTTATCCTTTCACTCAGCAAAACATCCACAATTTTCATTCACATTGTGAGGTCTTTCATGGATTCTTCATTGTTCTTAAATATTGCATACTATTCCAATGTTACATGTATATATTGTGGTCTGTTTATACATTCGTCCATTGACGAACAATTGGGTTGTTTCCATTTCTTTGCTGTTATGAATATTGCTGCCCTGAACATGGATGTGCATGTATTCATTCATGTCTGGCTCTTGTTTCTTCACAGTGTATACCTATTACTGGGATTGCTGGGGAGTTCTGTTGATCTAGTCCATACAGAGTCTGTGCCTCTCTGAAGGTCCAGATCCACTACCCGTTCTGAGGGAGAAAAATGACCAATTTCCTCCTGTGCCATTTATAGTTGAGAAACCCTCTAGAGAGTCCGCCAGGAGTCAGTTCTGACTTGAAAGCAATGAGTTTTTGAATGGTTAACGATGTAGAAAATTTCTTCATGTGTTTATTGACTATCTGAATGTAATTTTTTGTGTAATACATGTTAATATCCTCTGTCCATTTTAAAATTGAATTGTCTTTCTGTTAGGGAGGTGTTGATATTTTCTAGAAAGTTTCAAGATTTGTCTCTTTTCATATAGATCATTCCATATAGATCATTCCAAATTCCTTTCTATAATATGTAACTTCTCTTTTTTACCCCTTTGAGAATCTTTAGATGTACATAGATTCCATTTTTCGTAGGTCCCATTCATTTAGTTTTTTGTTTGCTATTTTGTTTTGTTATGTTTAAAAATCTATATATGCCATAAATTAGAGCATGTAAATTTACTTCTTTTTTCCCTTAGATGACTTTGATAATCAAATAAGACTGAACACATTTTTACAGGTCCACTCTGAATCCTGCCTCATGAACATTGTCACTCACTCCTTCCGTGTCTATTCCAGCTCATTGAGACACTCCACCAGGCTTCCAAGGCTGTGAATCCTGATGGGAGAACACTACACCATCTTGCTCCTGAAGCCCTGCTGGTGGAATTGAACTCTTGGATGCAAGCAGCCTTTCGGTCAGCAGCATAGCACACTCAGGACCCAAGCCAGAGAGCATCATAAAAGTTAGCATTACACATAATAAGATAAGTTAGAATGTACATCACATAGCATAGTTATAGGGACACTCTAATGGCATGGTTGGTAAGGATTGTGCTGTCAGCCCCAAAGCCACACCTCTTTAATGGTTCAAATCCACCAGTGACTGCACAAGAAAAAGAAAATCATCTTGTAGTAGAGCCTCCCAAAATCCCACTAGAGAGCCAGCTGGGAGGTTCTTACAACTTAACAGAAATTATTTTGATTTTTTGGTTTTTAGTCTTTTGTTATCTTAGAGGAGTTCTCTTCCAACATCTTTGACAGCTTTCTTTGTGCTTTCTTTGTTTCTTCTGGAATTTCAGTCACATGTAAGTTATTCCTCCTGATGGTCTCCTACATAATTCTTGGACTTTCTTTGCTAATTTTCCTGATTGTTCATTTAACAGCTTGGAAAGGGAGGTGTGCCCTTGAATTGGAACCCTCCAGAGTGTTTCCAGAGGCAGTAAATAACACAGGAGGAGATCCATACCTCCCTTGAGGAGCAGCTGGTAGATTCAAACCACCAAACTTTGGGACTACAGCACAGGTTCTTACCATTAGGCCACCAGAGCTCCTTCTGTCAGCTTGTTGTTGTTATGTACCATCAAGTTGAGAGAGCATTTGGTCTTGAATCTCACTAATCTTCTATTTCATGGATTCAGTTCTCCTCATTTGTGATTTCAAACTGTTGTTTATTTCTGAAATTTTAGGATTGATCTTCGGATTGTTTGCTATTTTTGTATGTCTTCTCATTTTTCATCAGTTTTGCCAGTTTGTCCTTATATGGGAGTTTCTTTTAATTTTTGTAGAGTTTATTCTGTATTTTCCTTCATTTTGTCCATGATTTCCTCAAACTTCCTCTCCATCTTTTTTTTTCCCTTACTTTTTTTAACAAATTATTTTATACTGGTTTACTCACAAAGCTTGTGTACATTTGTTTTTCATGCTGGATCTTTCCCATTTTCTTAACCCACTCCTCCCTCCACTCATCAAATTGTACAACCCTTATGAGTATGCACCCCACCCATCCTCACCCCTGTGTTTCCCCTTAGATGCTCATACATGTTTTGCTAGCTATCTGTTCCTACAATAATGGTCTTATATAGTATTTGTCTTTATGGGACTGAGTTAGTTCACTCAGCATAATGCTCTCCAGGCCCTCTCAAGTTAGGTAGTGATTTTCAAAATCATTTATCCTGCTTGCTGCATAGTATTCCGTTGTGTAAATGTACCATCATTTCTCAATCCATTCCATTGTGGTTGGACATTTGGATTGTTTCTATGTTCCTGCAATGGTGAATAATGATGCTGTGAACATTTGTGTATAAGTGTCTGTTTGTGTCTCAGTTCTCATTTTCTCAAGGTATACTCCAAGCAGTGGAATAGATGGCTTATATAGAATTTCTATGTTCAGCTTTCTAAGACCAAACTGCCTTCCAGAGTGATTATATCATTTTACAATCCCACCAAACAGAATATAAGAGTTCATGTCTCTCCACATCCTCTCTAGCATTTATTACTTGCTGTCTGTTAAATTTTGTCCTGCTACTGGAGTGAGATGGTACCTCATTTGCATCTCTTTTATTGCCAGTGATTTTGAGCATTTCTTCATGTGTCTGTTGGCAATCCAAATATCTTCCTCTGAAAATTCTTTTCATGTCTTTTGCACATTTTGTAATTGTGTTATCGGCCTTTCTCTTGTGGAGGCCCTGTAGGATTCTGTAAACTTTTGATATGAGACCCTTGTCAGAAATGGTATTGCCAAATATTTTTTCCCAGCGAGTAGGTTTTCTTTTCGCTTTTTTGGAAAATGTTTTTTATGTGCACACAGGGATTTAATCTTTAGAAGATCCCATTCGTCAATTTTATCCTTTCCAAATTGTGCATTTCTGGCTGTATTTGGCAGTCTCTTTATACTCTACACTAGGCATCAAAAGAAGATGGAAGGAATACACAAAATTACTGTACCAGAAAAAAATTGATTGACACTAAAAATTTCAGGAAGTGCCATGTGAACAGGAGTCAATGATAAAGAAGGAGAAAGTAGAAGCTGCATTGAAGACAATGGCAAAAAATAAGGCCCAGGAATCAATGAGATACCAATTGACTTGTTTCAATTAACAGATGCAGCCTTGGATGTACTCACCAGTCTATGCCAGGAAATTTGGAGGTTAGCTGTCTGGCCAACAGATTGGAAGAGGTCCATATCTGTTCCCATTCCCAAGAAAGGTGATCCAAATGAATGTGGAAACTATAGAACAATATCATTAACATCCCATGCAAGCGAAATACTGTTGAAGATCATTCAAAAATGGCTAGCATAGTACATAGATAAGGAACTGCGAGAAGTTCAAGCAGGATTTAGGAGAGGCTGTAGCATCAGGGATATCATTGCTGATGTCAGATGGATCCTGTCTGAAAGTAAAGAAAACTAGAAGAATGTGTATTTGTGCTTAATTAGTTATATAAAAGCATTTGACTATGTGGATCATACCAAATGTGGCTGACATTAGGAAGAATGGGAATCCCAGAGCACTTGTTTGTGTTCATGTGGAACCTAAACCTGGACCAAGAAGCTGTTGTGTGAACAGAGCAGGGGAACACTACATGGTTTCAGATTAAGAAAAGAGTGTGTCAGGGTTGTAGTCTTTCTCCATACTTATTCAGTCTGTATGCTGAGCAAATTATACAAGAAGCTGGATTCAGTGAAGAAGAATGTGACATCAAGATTGGAGGGAAACTCATCAATTACCTATATTATGCAGATGACACAACCTTGCTTGCTGAAAGTGACAAAGATTTGAACCACTTGTTGCAGAAGATCAAGGAATGCAGCCTTCAGTGTGGATTGCATCTCAATATCAAGAAAACAAAGATTTTTAACCATTGGACCAATCAGCAGCATCATGATGGGCAGAGAGGAGATTGAAACTGTCAACAGCTTCATCTTGCTTGGATCCACAATTAACACCCTTGGTATCAGCAGTCAGGAAATAAAAAGACACATTACACTGGAAAAATCTGCAGTTAGGGGCCTGCCCTAATTATTGAGGAGTAATGATGTCAGTTTAAGGATTCATGCCATGGTCTTTCTGATTACTTGCTGTGAATCTGAGAGCTGGACAGTGAATAAGGATGACAGGAAAAAAATTGACACCTTTGATGTGGGTGTTGGAGAAGAGCACTGAACATCCCATGGACAGACAAGAAAACAAACAGATAGGTCTTGGAGAGGGTGCAGCCAGAGTTCTCTTTGGAGGCAGGAATTGTGGGGCTTCATCTCACATACTTTGGGTATGTTGCTAGGAGGGGCTGTTCCTTGGAGAAGGACATGATGCTGGGAAGGGTGGAGAGTCGGCGAAGGAGAGGAAGACCCTCAACTAGGTGGATTGACAGGGTGACTACTAAAATGGGCTCTTTTGTGTCAGAAAATGTGAGGATGGCACAGGATAGAACAGGGTTCAGATCTTTTATGCATAGGGTCGCAGCAGTGAGTCATACTCAACTTGATGGCACCAAACAACGACAGGCTGTCTAAGCTTGATCCCATTTTGTCTCTGATGAACTTTATGATTTTGTGCTTGGATATTTGATTTTGGATATTGATCTTATGTCCTGCCACTCTACTAAATTGGTCTACTAGCTCTAACAGTTTTTTAGTTGAGTCCTTGGGGTTTTCTGTGTACAATATCATCTTCATATAGTGATAGTTTAACCATTTCATTGCTGATCTGGATGCCTTTTATTTCCTTCTCTTGTCACATTGTCCTAGCAAGTACTTCCAGTACAATATTGAATAGAAGTAATGATAGTGGGCATTCTTGTCTGGCCCTGTTTACAAGGAAAATGCTATTTGTCTTTCTCCATTAAGAATGATATTGGCTTTTGGGTTTGCATATACAATTTTTCACTATGTTGGCCTCTCTGTCTTTTAAAAGTATCTAAGTATCATTTTTCCCAAATTTCTTATCAGATAGTTCCAATGTCATTTCTTCCTCATGGAGGTTTTCTGACTGCATTTTGGTCGCATAGTTAGGCTACTCTGTCATGTTTCTTTGTATGAAGTGAGATTGTCTGTTGTCTCCTAGAAATTATGATGCTGTTGTACTTGTGTTTCAAAGATGACTGTGTGCTGATGTGGTTTCCCCAGTTGTTTTGATGTATCTGAACATGCAGGATGATTGTGCTCCTGATCTGCTCAGAAGCAGTCCTGCCAGCTTAGATGGAGGGTGGTAATGGTTGCCGTTTTTATTGTTGTTGTTGTTGTTGTTATGTGCTAGTGAGTCCTTCCAGCGGTTTTTCAAGGCAGTTAATCGCATGAGAGGAGATTGTCCATCCTTCTCCCGCAGAGCTGCTGGTGGATTTGGACTGTGTGCCTTTGGTATTACAGCACAGCTTCTAGCACTAGGCCGCCAGAGCTCCCTGAAAACTGAAGAACAAGCACTTAAACCGAGAAGGCATTTCTGCCTGTGAGAGGGTGGCTGGGCAGGTACCTATGTGGCAGTCCACACTGCAGCAGCCTACAAAGGCAGAGATTGTTCCTCCAGACACAGGTGTGGCATGTGGCACCCACCCTCCTTACCTGAGGCAGAGCAGGCTAATGCAGAAGGGGTGGTAGTGACCACTGGCTGGGCGGGGATGAGGAATCAACATGCTGTTGAAAGGAAAGGTGTTGGAGGATACAGGAACAGTGGTACCTTCCTGGTTGCCGGCCACCAGTGTAGGAGCTTCTGGAGTCCTGAGGAGCAGAGCCAATTATCAGATTGCTGTGCCAAGCAGAATGCCCTCCCTTTGCCAGGCCCACTGGTAGTTCACGGCTCCATTTCTCCCTGTTCACAGTTTTCACTGAGTTTTTTTCTTCTAGTTGGTGCCTGATCCATCTCTTGTTCCTTTCCCTTGAAGCTCAAGGTTAGGATTATCATCCACATTTATTTCAGTTGTTTCTCATGTGCTCACTGTGGAGGATCAAGATGCTTCTCCACCTAGTCTGTCATCCTAATCAGAAGTCCTCGAAAAAATGTAAACCTGCAAGGACACCCTCGCTCTGATGGTCTTGTCTCGGCTTTTTATGAATTTACCACCAGACTGATATTTGCCAAACAGATACCTTGGGAGATAGTTAATGACCCAAGAGTACAAAGCCAAAATAAATCCAGGAACAGGTGATTAAAGTCAAGTAGCAGGGCTAACGAGTGTTTTAACTAGTTTGCCTCCCTTTTCTGTGTGATCTTGGTGGACTTCGGAGGTCTGTGTGTGGCCTGACAGGAGACGAGGTGGGCACGTAAGGACTGAAAGATTTGTGTTGGCTTGGTGCTTCAAGGTCTGAAGGAAGAGGAGTAGGACAAATCAGTACTGAAGAAGTTCAGAAATCCTATGCCTGGGTGCCTTCTCCCTTATTGATGAATTGTACAAATTGAGGCAAGTAATTTCAGTACTATATCTTCCATTCATTCTCTTTTCCATAAGAATGCTTTCTGAGGCTCTTTGAGACTTTGTACTTTGAGTTCTTGTTATGTGCCATCAAATCGACTACAACCCATACAACGTTATGAACAGTTAGTTGCTCTGAACTTTGCCTTATCCTGAGCCAGCCACACCATCCCTGACACACCTGACCCCATTGCCACAGCCTCTGTGTCAGTCTATCTCATCCAGGATCTTCCCCTCCTTGAACTGACCATCTACGTTCCAAGCATGATCCAAGAACTGATCCCTTCTGGCAACATGCCTAACATACAGAGCTTCAAAATACTTGCCTCCAAAGAGCAGCCTGGTTTCATCCTCTCCAAGACAGACCTGTTTGTTCTCTTGGCTGTTCATGGCATGTTCAGTACTCTTCTCCAGCACCACAACTCAAAGGCATGTTTTTCTCTGCCATCCTTATTCACTATCGAGTTCTCAGATACATAGCAAGTGACTGAAAAGACCAAGAAGACTTGATTAAGGTGTGCTTTATTTCTCAAACTGCCATCATTTCCCCTCAATAATTTGGAGAGGGCCCTGACTGCAGAATTTCCCATACATCTCTGATTTCTTGACAGGTAATACAAAGGGTGTTGATTGTGGACCCAAGTAAGATGAAATCATTGACAATGCCAACCCTTTCTCCATTCATCATAATGTTGCCTATTGGTCTAGTAGTAAGAATTTTTTTCTTAATATTGAGATGCAACCCATATTGAAAGCTATTTTTTTTACTTCCCGCAGCAAGTACTTCAACTCCTCATTTTCAGAAAGCAAGCTGTGTCATCTGCAAAACACAGGTTGTTGATGAGTCTTTCTCTAAATATGATGTCACATTCTTCTTCATAGAGTCCAGCTTCTCAAATAATTTGCTCAGCATACAAGTTGAATAGGTATGGAGAGAGAATATAACCCTGATGCACTCTTTCCTTAATTTTAAATCCCTTACTCTGTTCACACAACAACCTCTAAGTACAGGTTTCACATGAGCACAATTTGTTATGATCCACACAGTCAAATGCCTTTACATAGTCAATAAGGCATAAATAGGCATTCTTATAGTATTCTTTACTTTCAGACAACACCCATCAGACATCAGCAGTGATGTCCCTGGTACCTTGACCTCTTCTAAATCCGCCTGAACTTCATCTGACATACTTTGGGCATATTGCTAGGAGAGACTATTCCTTGGAGAGGGACATCATATTTGAGAAGGTAGAAGGTCAGCGAAAGAAAGGAAGAGCCTCAGCCAGATGTATTGACACAGTGACTGTTACAGCGGGCTCTAGTGTGTCAGGAAGTGTGAGGATGGCACAAGACAGGACAACGCAACGGCATCTAATAACAGCAACAACTAGGTATAGAAAGGATGAGGAGCGCACTATTCCCAGGAAAGTGTGCAGAGCTGGGAACTGAAAGACTTGGCTGGCAGTGTACAGCGTTCTCTTATTAGACACAGGTTAGTAAACGCCCCAGGAAAACAGGCAGCGCAATGAACATTTTTACAAGCCATGTTTCTTAAACGCCTGTCTACAAGCTCTTTTAAATCAGTCAATTCATTAAGCCCTCCTTTTACATCATTAGGTAACTTTTCTGTGGTTAAGCCTATTCTGTCAGCCCTAGACCGGAAGGTAGGGGGCCTGGGCCTGCGAATCCAAGGAGCCTCTGAGAGAGGATCTTGACTGGCTTGGTTTTGCTGCCAGCCTTTCTCATCTGCTCCAGCTTGTTTTTACATACCATGTGATCAGAAATGACTCATAGCTCACCCTATTGTGGTACCATGGGTTTTAGAGGCCATAAATCTCCTGGGAGGAGATTGCCGGCCTTTCTCCCATGGAGCCACTGGTGGATCTGTGCTGGCAGCCTGACACCCTCTGGTTGACAACACCTTCTTTACCACTAAAGCACCAGAGTGTCCTCCATGCCAGCTGGGGTGGGGATATTTTGATGTGGCCTCTCTGACCTCTCTCCTTTTTGAATCTTTGGTTACTCTAGCACATGACTGCCTCCTTTATTCCTTTGGTCCGTTTTCTGTGTTGAATGTAATGGGCACCTGGGAGCCCACCATGAGCAGGCACGGTGGTGGAAGGCAGGCAGGCAGATTCAACCAAGGAGCTATCAGTCTGCCCACCAAGAGGGGTAATAAGGACCCTGGAGTTTTCCAAGTGGTGTGCTTAGTGCATGTAGATGAGAGAAGGGTACCATCTGCCAGGGCTAGGGGTGGTATGGGCATTCTAGGAGGTGATGCTCAAGTGCAATCTTGAGAGAGCTTTACATGACGAGGTTGGAGGCTAGAAGAGGATGAGTATTTCCTACTGAGTGTGACATGAAGCAAAGGCTTGACTATGGAAACCAGGGGGCATGCTCGGGCAATTCTTTGCCTCAGGATAGGAGCAGGAGAGCAGTGTGCACGTAAGACAAGAGACCAGGGTGAGCAAGCCGGCTCAGGCCGGGAGCCCCTCCTCCTCTTGGCCGTGCACCCTGCTGCCTCCCACCTGTTCAGACCAGACCCACGTAAATGGCTTCAAGCCCTGACCTCCTCCCGGGTCCTTGGACTCTCTCTCTGTTGCCAGGAAACTAGATCTCCTACCCAGGTTGCCCTGGTGGTGGAAGGAATGCCAGCCTGCCTGCAAGCTGAGCCTGGCTGCTGGAGCCCTAGTGGCCCCTAGTGGGCAGGCCTGGTACAGCCCTGGAGTTCTGTGTGACCTGGAAGGACAAGCTTGGGGCACAGGGTGCTTTCACCTGTCCATGCTAGGGGCATCTGGTTAGTAGGGTCCAGCAGAGAGTTGTCTTCTTAGGAGGCAAGTCTGCACTGAGCTCTGAGGAGGTGCACTGGCCACAAAGTGCAGGGCTGTATGTGGGGAAGATGTGGGAGCTGGGGCCTCTGGGGCAGGGGAGAGTGGATCCCATGGGGTTTGAATTTAGAGGGAAAGGCTACAAAAAGGAAGCAATAAATGTGGTACTTTATAATAAAAGTAATTAGAAACCAAAATTTCTAGAACACTATTGTTTGTACAAGCAAGGTTTCAGCTTGCATTTGGTAGATAATATAATAACTTGTTTTTCCTGATAGGGAGGAAAAGCTATTCTTCCAAGATGATGTGGCTGGAATGTCCTTTCATTCTACCTTCCACTGCATCCTAGGTCCTCTCCCTGTGACGTCTCCTTCCACTGCACCCTAAGTCCTCTTCCTGTGACACACCTCCTTCCACTGTACCCTAGGTCCTCTCCCTGTGACACCTCCTACTACTGCACCTCAAAGTCCTCTCCTTACACCTGATCTCATGTGTGCCCCATTCCCAGTCCTCCTGGAAGAGTATGTACCCTCGGCAGGATCAGCCCACGTCAAAAAAACAAATGCTGCCACTCTGAGAATGAGCGGCAGATCATGTGGGTTATGTTCCCGGAGCCTGGTGTGAAGATTGAGCGCTTAGGGGGTGCCTCCCTGATGCTTCAGCCATAGAATCTGCACTTTTTGTGCAGGAGACTCAGGTTTGACTCCAGTCGATACACCTCATGCACAACCACCATCAATGTGTTAGTGGGATCTTATGTATTTTTTTTTTAGTTGGGCTCTTGGTTTGCATAAAAAAATAATACACATTGTGCTTCATTCATATACATTGTGTTTTACACATTCTTTCATTCATATCGTGTTTCATATGATCATTCAAACACAGTCTTTTTTTAATTTTTATTTTATGCTGGTTTATTATATAGCCCTGGTGCATCCACTTGCCATACGGAGGTAACTAGTGGTTGCTGTGAAGCTGAACACTGTGACACTGATATGTCAGTGCGTTAATAGTTACTCATTGTGGACAGTGTTTGGTGGAGCTCCCCGATTAAAACAAGCTGGAAGCAGAAGTGGCATCCACTTCCATAAATAGCTTGCCTCCGGAAACCCTATGAACCTGGAGAAAGGATGAAAGTCACACAAGTGTTGAGGACTTTAGTTCATAGGGGTCGCTATGAATCACCTACGACTCTCAACGGCACTTAACAACAACAACAGCAACTGGTTTATTTGCAAAGTTCATATATGTTGCTTTTCACATCGGACCTTTCCCATTTCCTTCACCACTCCCATCCATCAAATTGTACAACCTTATGAGTAATACTCCCCTCTGCCCACTATTCCTACCCCTGTGCTTCACCCTCCCCCCTCCCCTCTTGGATCCTCATACTCATTCTATGTTAATGGTTTTGTGTTTGTCCTTATGGGGCTGAGTTCTTTCTCTCAGCATAATGCTCTCCAGTCCCTCTCAAGTTAGATAGTAATTTACAAAATCATTGCTCCTGCATGGTGCATAGTATTCCATCATGTGAATGTACAATAATTTCTCAATCCATTCAACTGTGGTTGGACATTTGGGTTATTTCCATGTTCTTGCGATAGTGAATAACGCTGCTATGAACATTTATGTACAAGTCTCCATTTGTGCCTCAGTTCTCATTGTCTCAGGGTTTATTCCAAGCAGTGGAATAGCTGGGTCATATGGAATTTCTATGTTCAGCTTTCTGAGGAAGCGCCAAAATGCCTTCCACAGTGGTTGTACCATTTTACAGTCCCACCAGCAGTATATACGTGTTCTATCTTGCCACATCTTCTCCAACATGCTCTTGGAGTCAGATAGTATCTCTTTATGGCTTTGATTTGTATTTCTCTGGTTGCCAGTGATTTGGAGCATTTCTTCATATGTCTGTTGACCATCTGAATATCTTCCTCTGTGAAAATTCTTTCCATGTCTTTTGCCCATTTTGTAATTGGGTTATCAGTCTTTCTCTTGTGGAGTCCCAGAAGTATTCTGTAAACTTTCATTATGAGACTCTTATATGAGATGGTATTGCCAAATGTTTTTTCCCAGTCAGTAGGTTTTCTTTTCACCCTGTTGGGGAAAAGGTTTTGATGTGCACAGGGATTTAATCTTTTTAGAAGGTCCTATTCATTAATTTTATCCTTTTCATATTGTGCATTTCTGACTGTGTTTGGCAGACTCTCTATACCGTAGACCAGGCCTTTTAAGCTTGGTCTCAGTTTGTCTCTTATGAACTTTATGGTTTGGGGCTTTACTCCCAGGTCTCTGATCTACCTTGAGGTGATTTTTGTGTATAGTGTGAGATGTGGATTCTCTTTCAGCTTTCTACTGATAGCAATCCAGTGTTGGCCACCACCATTTGTTAAAGAGGTTGTCATTTCCCCATTTGATAGGTTTTATTTCCTTGTTGAATATCAGTTAAATATAGATAACTGGGTCTATTTCTGGGTTCTCAATTCTATTCCATTGGCCTTTGTGCCTGTCATTGTACCAGTACCATGCTGTTTTGGTTACTATCACTGTGTAACAGATTTTGAGGTCAGGGAGTGCTATGCCTCCCACTTCATTTTTGTCAGAAGTATTTTACTTATTCAGAGCCTCTTGCCTCTTCAAATAAACTTGACAATTTCCTTTTCAATCTCCTTGAAAAATGAATTGATATCAAATTTGTATGTGATGGATATCACATATTGAGATTGTATTGAACATTTAGATTGCTTTTGGTAGGATTGTCACTTTTACAATATTGAGTCTTCCTATCCATGAACAGGACACATTTTTCCATTTATTTAGGTCTTGTTTTTTGCAGAAATGTTCTGTAGTTTTCTTTGTACAGGCCTTTTGTATCTCTAGTTAGGTTCACTCCCAAATATCTCAGTTTGTGGTTGGCTATTGTAAATGATATTACTTTCTTGATTTCCTTCTCATGAGTTCTCTGTTATTATAGAGGAATCCCACTGACTTTCAGATATGGATCTTAATATCCTGCGACTCTACTAAATTGGCTAACTCTTAACAGTTTTTTGTTGAGTCCTTGGAGTTTTCTGTGTACGCTCTCATATCATCTACTCATGGCAATATTCTAATGCTCAACAATTTCAGTGGAGTTTTTTGGACTGAGACAGACTAGAAAGAAAAGCCTGGTGATATACTTCCATAAAAATTAGCAAATGGAAACTCTGTGGATCACAGTAATCTGATCTGCAGTGGGTCAGGGCTTGACAGTATTAAGATGTTGTGCATGAGGACCCATGAATTGTGGACTGGCTAAACAGTGGCTAGCAACAACAATCATACACTGAATAGCTATTAAGTGCCAACTGTTTGCAAACATGTCCTGTAATTCTAAGACCCTTGTCCCTTAGGTATTATTGTTACCATTTTCTAGGTGAAGATGTTGGATCAGAAAGGTTGAGCAACTTCCCCAAGGTACACGTGGTGAGAGAGTAAAAGTTAAAGTAGGTGCTGGTCCCTCGACCTCACGCTGTGCTGTTATTCTCTCATATTGGGCTGAGTGCCACACGGTCTGTGCACTTTCCTGTTGTGGCCAGAAACATTCAGGATCCGGAAGGTAAATCAGCAGCCAGAAAGGTACCATTCAATGGGAAAGCCAGCCCACCCCGTGCCAGGTATCCCTTCATTCTAAAGGTATTTTTGGATACTCTCTGTTTCAGACACTGGGGCTACTCCTGTAAACAGGAATGACAAGGTCACCACACTTGAAGACCTCCAGTTTAGTGGAGAGAGAGACATGAGCAGATAGATCTAAATGGTGTGATATGGTCATGATACACAGAGCAGAGGGGTCCAATCCAGGGCCAGAATTCCTGCTAGCCAGCACTCAAGGAGACCCAAAACCTCAAACAGCAATGAGAGGTGGGGGAACATCAGTTTTCTTGCAGAGATGAAGCCCATATAGATAAAGCTGTGCCGTGTTAACACAGCTAGTGAGAGTCAAGGGAGGAATTCAAAACGGACTGTGCACACTGCCTCCTGTCGGCAGGAGAGACTTTGATACTATCTCCTATTCTGAACCCCTGCTCCCACCTCCCATGAGCAGCAAAGAGGAACTCAGAGTGGAAGCTGACAGGAGACATCAGCTGACCCTGATTTGGGTTTCAGCACCTGGAAGGCTAGAAATCTATGTGGTCAGGTATTCCTGGCTCAGAGCCCCTTGCAGCCTCTGGGGAAGTTTATGCAGCAAGTGAGCCATGTGTCCTCTTTAATGAACCATCCATGCCTGCCTACTTGAGTTCTGTAGGGAGGTCTCTTTGTGGCACAATCAGTACTTCAAGAATTGGCTTGAATTTGTATATGAAAGGTATGTTAGGGGACAAAAGAAGCTGGGCCAGCAGTGAGGATGGGTAAATAGAGATCCAAGAATATGCTCCAGGAAGGGAAATTCATTCCAACTTTAGCTACCCTTCTTTTCTTGCCCTCTTTTTCATGCAGGGGTCTGGGGGAGCCTACAACTTCCTGTTTTTTCTTTGGAAAAACTGAATAAGCATACTAATTCTTTTAATTTGTCAGAAAACCCTAGACTCTTGCCCCACACTTTGCATATACTGGCTGTGATCTCTAACAGTTACTTTTCCTCTGCGATCTTCTGTTTTCCCATCTATAAAATGGGGACAATACTAACCTACCATATGGGATTGTTGTTAGATGATATGAGTATTAAAATACTTCATAAACATGAAAGCTTATAGAAACATTTTATTAATGCCTTATGATACAACGTACCCTTCTTTTCCCATTATAGCTTTTTCCAGAAAAATATGAAAATTTGAGAAAAGATGACTATTAACAGAAGACAAAACATTAGTGAGCATTACAGATGTGAGTGTAACTGAAGCAGGCCATTCTGATGTACTTCCCAGCCCCACTGTGAAAATGACGTGGCACAGTGCACCTGACCTCTTACTTCACGTGTGGAAAGGAGAATCAAGAGCAGTAGCTCAAGGCTGATTCCTAGACAGAGGGGTGGGCAGACATACCTGCACTTCATACCCACGTCTGACACCCATGGGAGTTGCCTCTCCCAGGCATACGCTGCTTCTCTACGAGGCTCTGCAGTTTGTTGCAATGGCCACACAGAACTCACAAACTATGTTCACAGTTATAGGGATCATTGGGGAAGTAACAAATTAAGAATCAGTAATAACTCAGGTTACAGTTCTTTGGTCAATACAACTCCATAGCCATGCCTACAGGAAGGCTTCTCCCTCTCAATCTGTTGGCCCAGCTGGGTCTCTGCCTGGCTTGGGCTAGGGCTGATGAGCTATTTCATTCCAGTTTGACTCCAGGTAAGAATTTGTCTTTCCACCAAAATAGTGAACCAGAATCTGTGTTTTAACAAAATCCCCAGGTGATTCTTATGTATATTTCTCGGTAGCCTGGGCCCAGGGGGGTTGCAGGAACATAGGTTCAAAAGATACACTCCACTCCTAGCTCTTCTTTCTTGTTGGTAGTGAGGTCCCTCTGTTTTCCTTCCTCTGGAAAGGCTCATTTTGAGCTTTAAGACTAGGGTTCCATATACTATATTTCCATGAATGCACTCCCACAAGGTGTCATGCTCTTCATTTGCATTATTAGCAGTCTATCCAGTCCCAGTAGTGTGCCACAAACACTCCATCTGCATAGTGTCACTCAGTCATTTGGTTGTTGTTGTTGTTGTTATGTGCCATCGAGTCACTTGCAACTCATAGCAACCCTATGTACAAGAGCTCTAAATGCTGTTCTATCCTGTGCCAACCTAGCCATCTCAAACGCACTTATTCCCACCGCTTCAGTCACAGAATCGATCCATCTCACCAAAGGTCTTCCTCTCCTTCACCGCCCCTCCACTCTGCCAAACATGACCAGTCCCTCCTTGCAACATGCCCAAAATATGTCAGATGAAGCTTCAGAATCCTTGACTCCAGGGAACACTCTGGCTTCACCCTCTCCAGGACAAACCTGTTTGTTCTCCTAGCAGTCCATGGTATATTCAACACTCTTCTCCAGCACCACAGCTCAAAGGCATTTGGTAGGGGTAATAAAACCATGGCAAGAAAGGTCATGTAGAAACAATCTCTCATCCCTCACCCTCTCACATCACACTGTGGAGTACCATTTTCCTGGTAAGATCAGACTTGGAGTGGCTAAGTCTCTTGACCTCTGTAGATTTTGCATTTCCACCTATACTGCACACACGTACAACTTCCAACCCCTTCACTCCATTTTAGGCTGTGGGTAGATGGGCAGAACCTTTATGTCAATGTGTCACAAATCAAAAACCAGGTCCAGGATCCTTTTTAGCTCCAAGCTCAAAGAAGGGCTAGTCCTAGATGGATGATGGAAGGCAGTCCCTTGTTTACAGCATATATGGGAATAAAGAGCATGGCACATAGAGTCTTTTGCCCCAGAAAGGACTTTTGTGGAGAAAAGGTAGGAGCAATGGAACCCCATATAGGTGCCAGGTGCAGCCTCACGTCTCAAAGAAGCAGTGCGTCCCAGAATGACTGGGAAATGATTAATGGTCTAGCATTCTTTAGTAATATCTTGATTAATCCTCATGACCTGTGGAGTTAGAATTAGCTCTGTACTTCACATAAAAGGAAACCAAGGGTCAGAAAGGTCAGGCAATAAGTGACAGAAGACAATCAAGCTCAGCGCCTCACCTCCATCCACTTCTGATCCCTGAGGTTTTTCTGATTTTGAGACAACAAATGGTGGACACACCTCAGCTCTCTGTCTCCTGCTCCTGTGTCTTCATTTCCCCATGAGCACCCCATGTTAGTATTGATCTTATGCACGTCCCCCTCTGGCTCTGCCCCCATGAGCTCCTAGGCAGGGTCTCAAGGCTTGGTGTCTGGAGTGGCTAATTCTTGGACAAGCTGTGAACATGCAAAGTGGACCTCGTGGGGTGTGCAAAGCTAGTTTCTTCATCCATCAGACTAAGAATAGGAGAACGTAACCTGGGGAGGAACCGGAAATGAGTACAACTCAGGTAACTATTGAACTCATGGACAGGCAGTCCTGATTTAAAGCATTTTCCAATTCCTGTGGTGTGAATGCTCCCACCACAGTCAATTTCAAGCTACCAGAGTTATAACCAGCTTAAAAAAATCCTGAAAATGTAGCATTTGTGTTTTAGAAGGCAAAATGAGGCAGCTCCAGGTCAACTCTTAGCAGTCATATTAAAGCCTGGCTTGTCCTCGGCTCTCCCTGCTGCTGTTTTTTAGGCCAAGCTGCCCAGTAAAATCCCTTTCTCCAAAAAGCTTACTGCCTGTCACCAATTCTTTTATCCCCAGGACCCTCCATGGCTCAGGTCCTCTCTTTTTGAGTTCCAGTTGTGGAGAAGTTGATTTTCCTGACTGGAAGTCTATTCAGAAATAATAGTCCTTCCCCACCTGGAGAGAGCACAGCACTTGCTGACGTGGCTCCCAGGAGCTGGATAAATTTGAGTCATCCTCCTCCTAAGCCCAGCTCAGTTCCCTTCTCCCTCATAGGCCCTCTCCAGTCCCCAGGAACAGCCTCTCAGCTGGGGCTTCAGGGGCTGCTGAAGTGATCACTTTGATTTACATCTTTTATTCCTTGTTTTGCTCTCTAACCCAGCCAGGCTTCCCCCGAACTGGTCCCCAAAGTCCTTATTGGACAGGTGAGATGGGAGGAAGAGAAGGCTTCCCCTCATCTCAGTCTGCCTGGAAAGATCATTATAGTGGAAGGCCTGTGGGCCCAAGGACACCGGCAGATTCACCTTTAGTAGGTGCATGGACAATCCACCTAGTGCCAACTTGCTTTATGGAAAAGGGCATTTTTTTAAATTTATTTTTTTAATATTCTTTTTT
>NW_006399870.1:2726561-2776754 GCF_000299155.1 Elephantulus edwardii
ATCAATTCTCCTTCTATCCTCCCTAGTCATTGTCCAACTCTCTGATGCATAACAAGTGATTGCAAAGACCATGACCTGTGTCAGACGCACCTTAGTCACCATTGCACTTCAGAAACTTTGGAAAGGTCCCTAACAGCAGACTTTCCCATGACTATACGTCTTTTCATTTCCTGGCTACTGGTGCCAAGAGTGTTGCCTGTGGAACCAAGCAAACTAAAGCTGTGAACAATCTCAACCTCTTCACCATCCATCCTGATGCTGCCAATTGGTCCAGTGGTGAGAATCTTTGTCTTCTTGACATTGAGCCTCAATCCATAATGAAGGCTGCAGTCCTTAACCCTCTGCAGCAAGCACTTCAGGTCCTCCTCAGTTCCTACCTGTGACTCAGGAGAAAGGCAAGCAGTTTCTTCCTCTGCAATTTATAGCCTCTCAGAATAAGCTGGACAGTCAGCTATGATCCAGTTCTGACTCGATGACAATTACTTCACATTTTCTCAAGTTTTATGTGAATCCCAAATGTGCCTTCCTGTTATAGATTTAATGCATTGTTTCAGCTTGAGACTTTGGGGTCATACAGAATATAATGATCAAACCTAATCCCTCTTAAGCTATCCACAGGAGAATTCTCTGCATTTCACACCTTTCCCTCAGGCTTCACTCAGTCCTGGTTCCCACATATATTCCTCATATGGCCTGACTCTGCAGAGCGCCTTTGCCCTGCTGGTCAGTTCTCCTTGGAACGTGCTCTCGCACACTGCTTAGCCTGAGGAGGGTGGAGTTGGAAGGCTCCTTGTTCCAAGGCCCACTGTTTTCGTTAGGGGCTGTCGTCACTTCTGGCTCACGACAGCACCGTGTCTACAAAGTAGCCATAAGGTTTTCAGTGCCTCCTCAACAGTAGTATAGGTATATTAAGCGTGCATGTTTTGTTTGTTTATTGTTGGGTTTTTAATGTCTATATAGACACATTTCACTTTTTTTACCAGCTGCTCGCTTAAACACTGCTGCTAAGCCATGTCTCCCCCTACCCTGCATTTATATTCTTGATTTCTTTTTTTTTTTTTTTGGTCCAAGTGTTAGACTATAAAAATTCAACTTATTAGATGGAAATTAATCTCAATAGACTCAGCCTATTGCCAGAATCTATAAAGCTCTTAAAAGGCCCGTTTCATGCCGTCTGTAAATTGGGTAAATGTTTCCTTCGCTGTCCTCTGAATAAATAAAGTTGTTGTCTGGTGAAGACTAAACGGAAGTGGGTGTCACTGCCCGGAAACCACCCCCCCTGCCGATGCTTCACCATTCCCATCAGCTCCTGGGATAACTTACTAAGCATTTGTCCGCTGAGCCACATTCCCCTGTATGTATTTTCCACAAGGTATCAAAAAGGTATGTTGTCGAGATCGCCTGCTTCACTTTTGCCCCGTTTCCTGACTAGTTCAGTTGTTGGTCATCGCTGTCTAGTTTGACAGCATGTGCATCAGAACAAAATGCCGTCAGGCCCTGCCTTGTCTTGATAATCATTGTGCTCAAGTTCATCACTGTGGCTGCTGCGTACTTTGAAGAAGCTCTGGTGGTATAGTGGCTCGAGTACTGACCTTGTAACTGGAAGGTTAGCAGTTCAAACCCGTGAGCCACTCCATGGGAGAGAGATGAAAAGGTCCATTTCTATGAACAATCCTAGAAACCTGGGGAGGCTGTTCTGCTCTGTCCTGTAAGGGTTGCTGTGAGCCAGAATTCAGTTGACAAGTAGAGAATAGAGATATGTGTGTATTTAGGTGCCTTCTTCTGAGGGAGAAAGATGCGCAGTCTCCTCCTATGCAATTTACAGCGTCCAAAAAGTCGATGGCAGGCCAACTGTGAGGCAGTTCCAACTTGATGCCAAAGAGTTGAGAATTCCCAGCCTCGGAGGCTCACCTTCCAGGACTACATCTGACAATGTTCTGTTGCGATCCACTTTTCAATAGCTATTTTAAGAAGTGACTGGGATAATTGGGATGGGAGTGTCAGAGACGGTGCGATTGGCACAGGACAGAGCGGAGTTTAGGGCTGTTGTACATAGGGTCGCTATGAGTCACAGGCGACTCGATGGCACATAACAACAACAACAACATTTTCAGAAGTAAACTACTGCTGGGTCTGTCTTCCTAGTATGTCTGAATTGAGAGTACTGCTATGTACTGTGCATGGCCCTGTTGATGTTGAAATACTGACAGCATAGTTTCCAGCGTCATTGTAACATGCAGGCTGCCACAGAGCAACAAACCAGGACTCTTGTGATTATGTCAGATCCAGGAATTGAGCTCCACTGTGGCTGTCCCTAGGCCTGTGATTCCAGGGCCCAGCACAGTGTAAGGAACATGAAAGGATTCTTTGTAGTCAGGAATGAATGAGTCTTGCCTGGATCACTGTGCTACTTGGCTATGTTTAGTTTTTCTGAATCTACCTTCTTTCTCTATTTTGTAAACTAGACCAATATTTGCTTCTACTTCCCTCCTTCTGGCATCTCTCTTACTACTCATGATCCTTGGAGATCACCAATTTGCTTATTGATGGGGGGAAAAAAGAGGCACTCAGAAAGTTAAGGGATTTTCCCAAAGTTGAGGTTGATAAAGGAAGTAATTAAGATTGTTTCTGGCTTGAAGTGACCTTGATGCTGTACTGTCCTCCAATGCAATGAGTTTGGGGGGGGTTCTCCCAATTCAGTCAACAAAAACAATTGTTCCTAATAAAAATGTATGCAGATACAGAAGAGTAAACAGATCCATTTCATTTCTAGTTTCATTCTTATTCTTCCTCTATCATTCATTAATTCATCAAGTCCGCAAATGCTATTGAGCACTAGAAGTACTAGTACTAGGAGGCTCTTTGGTATCTTAGCTGTAAGGAGTTATGCAGCCAACCCAAAGTCACTAAGTTCAAATCCACCAGCATCTCCATGGAAGAAAGATGAGCAGCTATTTCCCATGTAATTTACTGCTTTTGAAAACCCACTATAGGGTCAGCTGTGAGTCAGTTCTGATTCTACAACACAACAATTAGTACCAGTCCCTTTTTGAGTTTAAATTTCATTTGATAGTGAAGAGAAAATAAGTAGATGTATAATTAGGCTGAGAAAATAAAGCAGAGTGAGGAAACAGCAACAAGCAGATGGACCATCTTTACTCTGAAGCAGTGACATCTGAACATGGATCTAAATGAAGTAAAAGAATGAGACATACGAGTACTTTGAGGATGTTAACAATGATATGCTTGTGTTCAAGGAAGTAACAGTAGTTTGTCTTCCAGAAAATAGGGACCAAGGCGTAATATGCATTTGCCAGCTATAAAATGGGTGACCTGTTCACTCATTCATTTTTTTCAACAATCAGTTTTATCATGCATTCATAATGGAGTCCACAGTCAGCTACGAAACATAAGATTGGAAGTTCAAATCCACCCAGAGGTTCCTTAGTACACCATTGTGTTTTCAACAGTTCAACTTTGATACCCAAGGGGTCACCATGGGTCAGAATCAAATAAGTAGAACTAACTCATATAGAAAAGATGAGTTCCACTGACGGACAGGCCTACCAAGCCCGACAGCAGTGTGGCAGGAGCTGTGATGCAAGTTAGCAACGGAGTCATGTCACCATTCACACTGTGAGGGGCCTAT
Source organism: Elephantulus edwardii (assembly GCF_000299155.1). Taxonomy (NCBI): domain Eukaryota; kingdom Metazoa; phylum Chordata; class Mammalia; order Macroscelidea; family Macroscelididae; genus Elephantulus; species Elephantulus edwardii. The sequence goes on from NW_006399870.1 coordinate 2,730,211, forward strand.
CGAACAAAGCGTAAAATTCTGTAAGGGTGGTTTTCAAAGTTTGTAAGTCACTGAATCAGTACTTTAAATAGAATCTCCTACAGAAAGCCCAATATATAATACACTATTGGAGTTGCTGCTCTGCTTGGCATAGTTTTTTTAAAACCCAGAGGCATCTTCAAAAACATGTAATAATATGAAAATCAATGTCCTAAATATTTGTATGGCCAAGAACAGAATCTGTCTGCCCTTGTCCAGTAAAACCTGCTTTTCTCCATGTTGCCAGGTAAATCAGATGTGGACAGCCACTTGACCATCAATGAAAACCATTAGAATTTAACCTCTGGCTCACATTAAGCAGACTAATAAACCCCTGTGCAAATGAGAACTAACCTCAGCTACTATTTTCTATTCTTCCATGCCTTCAAATCAAATTTATTATAGTCCAAAACAACTCAGAAGTACAATTTTATTGATAAAAAGAAATTGTTCTTTTTATTTGAGTGAAAGTATACAGAAAATATTGGTTTATCATTCAGGCACTCATACACATTTAGTTTATGACCTTCACTACAAGACCCAAGATGTGATTCTACTTTTCCCACTCTCTCCCTGTAGTTCTGGTTTCCACTAATCCTTTTCTCTTCCCCCTTACTGCCTTCAGGGCTTTATCCTGGAGCAAATGTGGCTCTTTTGACTTTATGTGATTGGAGTGAGTGTCTCCCTGGTGTCACTGGTCACCTTATAGGTCTGTTGCTTGGCTTGAAGGTTGAACCATTGGGGGTGGAGGAGGGAGTTTTATTCCAAGTTTAAAGGGACGAAAGTATAAAGAGTTATCCTTTTTTTTCCTTTTTCTATTTCTGGCCAAAAGTGATTACATTTTCCTTAAGAACCATTTCTCTTTTTTCCAATTCATTTTTTAGTGTACGTTGACAAATCATATTGATTCTTCAGTTATTCAAACACATTTTATTTTTAGAACCTTAATTACCATTGATAAATGTATTTCATTAATTATAGTATCTGATCGGCCCCTTATTACCCATCACCTTTTCTTTAACCCAACTTACCTATTTATTAATTTTCACTCCCCTCTGCCTCCCTTCTCATCCCTGGTAACAGCGAAGAATGATTCTGTCTGTGCGTATAGAGAACCATCTCTCCTGAAGCCCATCAGCTAGTGTCATACGACCCTCAGCTGCCCCTTCACATGTTGTCAGTTAAGGAAAGGTCTGCCGTTCTTCCTGCTGTCATACCTGTGTCCACAGGGGCACTGTGCTCATGCATGCATCACGCATTCTCTTCACCACGCTCCCACTGCCCACTGTCAAGACCTCCCCCTGCAGCCCAGGAGCCAGCTGTCCTGCCTGTGCTAACTACCACCTCCCCCTTTCTTCTCTCTGCAGATGACGGCGACTGCCCAGCCCCCCTCCAAGGCCCAGGCTGTGCACATCTCAGCCCCCTCTGCTGCCGCCAGCACACCCGTTCCCAGTGCCCCCATTGACCCCCAGGCCCAGCTGGAGGCTGACAAGCGAGCTGTGTACAGGTAGGAGTCTCTGCAACTGTGTCCAGGCCTCAGCTTAACCAGGAGAGGTGGGAATATAAGCCCATGATTGGGTGCACTGGAGACAATAACCAACCGCAGCCCCTTCACCTGCCTTCTCTCTGTGTCAATCCAAAAATCCTTCAGCTGGCCCTGGGTCCCTTGATCTTCCAGGAAACATTTCAGGAGGGACATGAAGGCCTGGAGACTATCTCCCAAGAAGACCCCTTTCCCACTATAATTAGTGAGGTGGTCCCCAATGAGACCCAGAAAACTTCAGCTGAGTAAAGTCTGTCATGTTTACTCCAGCAATCCCTGAAAAACACTGGACATCCAACTTCACCATCTAGGATTTGGTAGGACTGAAACTTTAGTATACATAGAAGTCACTGGGAAGGCTTATGAGAGCATTTATTTCTGGGTTCCATGCTCATGTGCTCAATCAGTAGAGCGAACTCTGGATATTTTTTTTAAAGCATCCCAAGTGAATGTAGTACAGCCAGTCTTTGGATTCATGGTGACCTTTTTATTTTAGTAACAGATGCAAGTATGCAGGTGCTGATGCCAGGCCTCCAGTGGGGAGATTGCTGTGGCCAGGCAGCCTCCCTCATTTTGTCCTAGGTCAGCCCCATGCGCGGAGCTGTGAGCTCTGAACATTGCAGGGAAGGGACTCAGGAGACTTCTGTCTGCCTTGGTGAACTCCAGGGAGTTCTGGTGGCCTAGACCATAGTGAGTTGCTAACCCAAAGGCCACACCTCCCTGGCAGTTTGAATCCACCAGCAGCTCTGAGAGAAAGTTGGACAGTCTCTTCTGATAGATTTACAGCCTTGAAGACCTGCTGGAGGGTCAGCTGAGGGAGCAAGTGATTTGGTGAACTCCAGCCCTTGTGCTCCTGGCAAGACAGAAAGATGGAGGTATCTGAGAGGAGGGCGTTAGTCATCATTCATCCATGGGGAACCCAGATCACTGTCAAAGATGTCCCTGTCAGCATGCAGAGACGGGGAACCCAGATTACTGTCAAAGATGTCCCTGCCAGCATGCAGAGATGGGGAACCCAGATCACTGTCAAAGATGTCCCTGTCAACATGCAGAGACGGGGAACCCAGATCACTGTCAAAGATGTCCCTGTCAACATGCAGTGTTCCAGTTGGACCCTCACTCATGTTCACTTGTGTGTGGATACATGCTCACATGTATCGACAAGTTCAGCTTACTGATCGCTGGTATACTTTTGCAGTAGATGCCAATGTGCATACCATGTAGAATGTTCCAGTCATGACAAAATGAACAGGGAGAGGACCCCCTCCTCACTCCTCCTTCTGCCCTACTCCAGTGACAATGGCTTTATGGTCACGGTGCTAATTATATCTATTATAATCATTATCATTGACATTATTTTCAGTTAAATGAGCCAAAAGCTTCTAATGCCAGCAGATGTGAGTCAGAGCTCTGGGCTCTGACCCTAGGGAGCCAGCCTGAGGGTCCTCCCTGGCCTTGGGGAGGAAGACATCCAGTTGCCTTTGGGTATAGTGTTCCACCTGGGTCCCAAAAAAACTCTTACGTAATCAGGGAGATTCTGAGGGCAGACAGTTCCTGCTGCCCCTGTGTGACACTGTGTCCTCCTGCCTGCCCTCTCCTTCCACACCCTTATTGAACCCTTGTTATTAACATATACTCCAGGAGAAGGAGTGCAAACACATTAGGATCAATGCATGAGGTTTTCCCTTATCTCTCCAGGAACTGATAAACAGGCAAACCAGAAATGAGAGCAGTGTGGTTGAAACGTAAAAGGGAAGACTTCACATAGGAGACTATGTGTGAACATCTTTAAGACTGAATAAAATCATTCACCAGATGAAATTTGGGTGGGCTAGGAACCCCTCCAGGCAGAGTTGTAGTTGTTGTTGTTATCATGTACCATTGAGTCAGACTGGACCCAAACTAATCCTTCATCAGATTTTCAGAAGCAGTAAGTCACATAGGAGGAGACTGTCCTTTCTCCAGCAGAGTAACTGGTGGATCCAAACCCTGTACTTTTGTGTTGGCAGCTCAGTTCCTTACCACTCAGCTCAGGCAGAGTAGAGGCTGGTATTTCTGGGAACTGCTGGTGGCCAGTAGATGTGGGAGATGAGGCTACAGAACCAGCTGAAAATTAGCCTGGGCAGCATGTGGTAAACTTGCGTTTCTGCAGAGAGTGTGAGAAAGGGACTGGGGAGCAGCACGGCTGCTGAAACAGTTCAGTGCCTGAAAAGTAGATGGTTTCCTGGAGTTAACACACTCTGGTCAGGTAATCATCCATCACTGCTCAGAGTGGCCCATGGCCCAGCAGCATCCTATCCTGTGCCCTGAAATCTCATTAGAATGCAGACTCATCCCTTCCCAGGTGAGCAGAGTCCTGTAGTGGGGTAACAAGAACTTTCTAAAAACCTAGGCTATAGTCTGCCTTCACCATATCTTGGTCTCTCTGAGCTTTGGTTGCATAATAAAACCTAACTCGACATATTTAAAAGAATGTATTCAAAGTCCTTGTAAGCACCTAGTGCCGTTCCTAGCACAAAGCACTTGATGGCAAAGCAGATGGATCCCCTTGTCTCACCAGTGGAAGCCATGGGTTCCAAGACCTTCCCAGGTTCCACAAGAAGCTCATACCCAGGCCAAGCTGCAGGAGAGGTGGTCACCCCATCGGCATGTCCATCAATGTGTCATTTGAAGTATAAAGACCCAGATCTTCCTCAGCCAACCCTTTGTTCTGCTCACCTTCCCTCTTGAACTTAACCTCGTCCCATGGTCTCACTTTGCTCTTAGCATTTGCCCAGATGATCCCTGCACCTCTCTGATCCTGCAGAGCAACTCCTCATGTGGTTGCCACCAATTTCCCAGCCAAATGTGGCAAGTGACAGTGGACAACATCAGATTGTCATCACCACATCCCTTGTCTCCCTCTGTCTCCTGGCCTGGAGATGCCCCTCAGCCACACCTCTCCCATCAGTGCCAGCTGCTCACTCCGCAGCCTGTACTGGGGGCCCAGGGAGGAAGCTTAGCCTCCTGTAGGGCTGGGTAATTTTAATTAGATCTGCTTGCCTGGGGGCAGCCTGACTGCTCCAAAGCACATCAGGGAGCCAGCATCTCATGTCAATAAATGTAACAAGACCCTTTTGGTTCCCATTAGCTAGGCCTGTAGTGCCTGGCACCCGCCTTCAGCAGCCCTTACTGTAGCCCCTCCCAGAGCCACAGAAGGAAGGTTGGGAGGGGTAGGAGGGACCTTTCCTGGTCAGGCCCCTGATGTGGGGCCCAGGGGCAGGGTGGCAGAATTGGGGGTGCCTATGGGTGCAGGAAGCCCATCTACTGGTGCTTGGGAGGTTTTATTTGTGGGTGAGGAAGTGCTGATGAAATTGGTTCCTTTCTGGGATGTGTGTTTGTGTATGGGGCAGGGTGCAGGGGGACACTGAGGCCCCTTTAATTGGATCCTACCAGAGCATCATCTGGGCTAATCAGCAAGGTTGCCAGGAGCTCCAGCTCAGATTAATGATTACTGTGTAATCCAGGCAGATTCCATGGTTGGATGCATATCACGGGTAATTGTGTCTGTGACCCAGAGCAATGCTGAGGGGTGGTCTGAAGAAGGGAGGCTAAGATAGTGGAGGGGGAGGGCTCAGGCTTGAACCCCCACTCAGTTCTATTCCCTACTCCCACTTCAACTCTAAGAATCTCCCCATAAGGAGTTGAAACATGCGGTGGACCACTGCTCCCTCATCCTTGCCCAGCTCCGTAGGCAGTCCTGTGGCAGGTGAGTGCTGGGTTAGGCACTGAGACCTGGGGATTAAGTTGCCTATGGCGGCAGCTCAAACACAAGGCCAAGAGGGTAAAGTTAATCCAGCTTCCTTCTCCCTGCCCCCCTCCAGCTCCCTCGTTCCCCTTTGAAGTGAGTGGGTTCCCATGGAAACAATGATGTCCTGGGGAGCCGCACAGTGGCAGGGAGCTGGTCTGACCAGGTGCTAGTGGGGGACGAGGTGGCCTTTGCAGACAGCTCTCTAGGTATTAGCTCTCCCCCACCTCTCTAAAGGCTGAAAACCTCCCCCAGGGACCTGGAAGGGGCCAGCCTCAGCTGAAGTTGCAGATCAGGGTAAGGAAATGCTGGGATGGAGACCTGAACAGTGAGAAATGGGATGGGGGAGGCGCGGAGGGATCTCCATCCCAGTCCAGCAGAGCTGCAGCACCAGGTGGGTAAGAAATGGCCCTGCACCTCTTCTCTGTGGCGGCAATCACCGTTAGATTAATTGTGTCCCCATGTGTGTTAACATAATTCTTGTTTCCCCCAGTAGACTATTAGCTCCACGAGGGCAGAGTCCACGTCTTCCTGCTCATTACTCTATCCCCACACACCTTCGAGTGGACAACTTAGATGGCATAGGTCTAAACTGATGTTTGTTCAATGGAGGGATTGCTTAAATAAGATAAGCTGATTGAGTCAAGCCAAACCCACTACCTTGGAGTCAATTCCAATACTTATCCACCCTGGAGGACAGAGTGGCACTGCCCACATTACTCCTGAGCCTTTAATCTTTATGAAAGCAGAATGCCACATCTTTTTCTCAGAAGGACTGACAAATTGAGACCACCATCTTACATTTGGTTACCAGATGGGTGAGCACTTTAATCACTGTGCCACAGGGCTCCTAGGGAAGGACCCCATGAATCCCCCAAGGCTCGCTTCTGGTGTGCTGGAAAACTGGCTATCTGTGGGGGAACAGCCTTGATGTGTAGCAACCGCTGGTTTCCATGGGGCCGTTCTCCCATCATGGTTGATTTCAGACTACCAGCATGCTGCCACTAAACAGAACTGAAGAGGATGTACACAATTGCTGGCGAAGCTGGGGTGAGCCAGCACACCACTGGTTCCAGGTAAAAAGAGGCTTCTCCAAGACTCAGGTTTTCCGAAGATTTCTGCCACAGCTGCCCACTCCAGGGTCACCAAGACAGTAAATAAGCTGCATTTCTTTCCCAAAGACCATTCCCACTTTACTGCAGGGAGAGGAAAACTTTTAAAGTTCAAGCTACACACAGCCCATTCAGCAACAGGTTCATGGTTTCTGTTTTTAAATGAGTAGCACATTTGGAACGTTGAGTCCTTGGAGTGGGTTCATTCTTACTTTGAATGTGTATTACTTGACCTTCACTGACCCGTGAGGTTCTAAATTTAAATTGTTCTCTCTTAATGAACCAGTGCCTGGAGTACTGGCACAAAGTACAAGTGTTTGCTGGTCTTTTTATTTATTCTACCAAATCCCAAGACAGTGAATTTCTCTTTCCTGGATTGTAGCTGATAACCAAGCAGCTGCCACCCAGTCACCTCCAGCTGAGAATCATGTCTTAGTGACTGACTTGTCAGAAAGAGATCACCAGGCCTTTATTCCAAGGTGCCTTTGGATGCACTTGAATTTCCAACATTTTGATAGCGCATTAATTATTTGTAGCACCCAGGAACACTGTCCTTCTTTTTCCAACTGTTTAAATGAAGTCCCTGACCCCCACTGCCCCCTACTTTTCCGAGTCACTTCTAGGTCTTTCCTGGATGTCAGTTAATGACTTCCTTCCTGGCAGCTCCGGAAACCTGCATTCTGCTGCCTCTCGATCAGTGGTTTCTCAACTTTCCAACTTGACCCTGTGTGGCTTCCCCTCAGTCTCATCGTCCCACAAACCACATACTCAGAGTTCCTACCTGTTTGGGATCTGCTTTTTAGTTATCCCAGACTTAACCGCAGCTCTAGTATGATAACACAGTGTGCATTTCTGAAGACTTCTTTATAGGATGACCCCTGCTTTTGTCTCATCCAGACTGAGTTCCTTCAGCATCTGTACTCTGGTGGTTGTTAGGTGCCATCAAGGTGACTGACTCATAACAGCCCAAGCACAACAGACTGGAGCCTGACCCTGTCCTGCACCATCCTCACGACCTGCTCAAGCCCATTAGTACAGACACTGTGTCATCCAGCCCATTGTCGGTCTAATTCACTTGCGCTGACCTTCTGCCTTTCTCAGCATAATAACTTCTCTTCAGGGACTGTTGTCACGTCACCTGAGACTCATAGTGACCCTATGTACAATACGTCTGTAGCCTGCCCAGTCCTGAGCCAGTCTCACTGAATCCGACACACCAGCTCCATTGCCCCAGTTACTGTGTCAGTCCATCTCATCTGGGGCCTTCCTGACCTGCTCTGTCCTTCTACCCTTCCCAACATGATGTCCTTCTCCAAGGACCAGTCCCCCTGGCCATGTTCCCAAAGTATGTGAGACCGCTTCAAAATCCTAGCCTCTTTTATAACAGTGGCATTATGCAGTGTTTGTCCTTTTGTAACTGAGATCTTTTACTCAACATAAGGTCCTCCAGGGTCACTCATTTTGTATAATATTTCATGAGTTCCATGTTTTTCAATGCTGCATAATATTCCACTGTGTGAATATACCACAGCTTCTCTATCCATTTGGTTGTTAATAGGCACTTGGGTTGTTTCCAACTCTTTGCTATTGTGAACAAAGCCTCGATAAACATGGGTGTGTTCGGTGGCAGTTCTGGTTTCTTTAGGGTGTATTCCCAGTAGTAGAATTGCTGGGTCAAATGGTATTTCTATTTGTAATTTTTTGAGAAAGTGCCATTCTGCCTTCCACAGTGGTTTTACCATCTTACAATCCCAATGTTTGCGGGGAAACTAGGAAAAGAGGGTATAAATAAACACTGCCTTGAAACAGATGAGGGAGAGAACTGCTTAAAGGGTATATCTGATTGTGTATTGTTTGCATGACAAGAGTCCAGAGTAGGAGCTGCATAGTAAAGTGAAGGGGGGAGGGGATTGTATAACAATAAAGGAATTTTTTTTCTTTTCAAAGAGAAAAGCAAGCTGGGGAAGGGTGGGCAGGGAGAAAAATGTGCAACAATGAATGAATGGAAATCCATGTTCTCTATTATCCTGCATTAAAATCTCAATTTAAAAGCAAAACAAAACACCAAAACTCTAGCTTCTAGGGAGAAATTTGGTTCCATCCTCTCTAAGACAGATTTGTTTGTTCTCTTGGCAGTCCAACACTCTTCTCCAGCACCACAACTCAAAGGCATCAATTCTCCTATCATCCTTAATCTTTGTCCAGATCTCTGATGCATAGCAAGTGATTGTGTAGACCTGGCCTAGATTAGGTACTAGTTCCTCCTAAAAGTATGCTGGAATTGAGTGAGACGAAGTTCCACCATCCTTGCCTTTAAGGAGAATTTTTGTTGCACTTCCCTTAAAACAGCTTTGTTTGTTCTTTTGGCAGTCCTCAAGATATTCAGTACACTTCAGCAACAGTGCCATTCAAAGGCACCAGTTGGTCTTCTGTCTTCCTTATTCATTGTCAACTCTCAGATGTATAGGGTGCAGTTGAAAATACCATGACTTGCATAAGGCAAACTTTAGTCTATAAACTGTCACCCTTTCTCTAGCACGTCAGAGAGAGGTCCTTCAGAGAAAGATAATTTTCTGATTCCTTTTTGATATTTTGACTGCTGCTACCATGAATGTTGATTGTGGATGCAAGTAAAATTAAATTGTTGACAATTTTGTAAAAATTTTTATTATTTTTGTGTGTGTACCATCAAATCAGATCTGACTGGTACTGGAGGAGATTGTCCCTCCTTCTCCAGCAGAGCATCTGGTGGATTCGAACTACTCACCCCTGGGATTGCAGTGCAGTTTCTTGCCACTAGGCCACCAGATCTTGCGAACATTATTGACAATTTTAATGTTGTTCTCTCTATATCATTATGTGACCTGTTAGTCCAGGAATGAGGATTTTTGTTTTCTTAATGTCTCACTGATTTCACATGCAAGCAAGATTTTACTGAAGATTATCCAAAAACGACTGGAACAGCACATCAACAGAGAACTGCCAGAAGTCCAGGCTGGGTTTAGAAGGGGTCATGGTACTAGGGATATTGTAGCTGATGTTAGATTTGACTGTGTAGATCATAAACTATGGCTGACTCTGAGAAGAATGGGAATCGCAGAACACTTGATCTTTCTAATGCAAAACCTATACTTGGACCAGGAGGAAGTCATCAGAACAGAGCAAGGGAGCACTGCATGGTTCAAAATTGGGAAGGGTGTATGCCAGGGATGCATCCTATCTCCATACCTTTTCAACCTATATGCAGAACAGATTATCCATGAGGCTGGGCTCTATGAGGAGAAATGTGGGGTCAAGATTGATGCACGATTTATCAACAATCTGTGTTATGCGGATGACACAACCCTACTTGCTGAAACTGAAGAGGACTTGAAGCGCCTGCTGCAGAGTGTCAAGGACTGCAGCCTACAATATGGATTGAGGCTCAGTGTCAAGAAGACAAAGATTCTCACCACTGGACCAATTGGCAGCATCAGGATGAATGGTGAAGAGATTGAGATTGTACACAGCTTTAGTTTGCTTGGCTCCATAGTCAACAATCTTGGCACCAGCAGCCAGGAAATTAAAAGGCTCATTGCCATGGGAAAGTCTGCTGTTAGGGACCTCTCCAAAGTACTGAAGAGCAATGGTGTCTCTCTGGAGACTAAGGTGCATCTGATACAGGCCATGGTCTTCACAATCACTTGTTATGCACCAGAGAGTTGGATAATGACCAAGGAGGATAGAAGGAGAATTGATGCCTTTGAGCTGTGGTGCTGGAGAAGAGTATTGAGAATACCATGGACTGCAAGGAAAACAAATAGATTTGTCCTGGAAAGGGTTAAACCAGGTGGCTCCTTGGAGGCAAGGATTCTGAGGCTCCATCTAACATACTTTGGACATGTTGTGAGGAGAGACCGGTCCTTGGAGAAGGACATCATGCTTGGGAGGGTGGAGGGACAGCGCAGGGAGGAAGGCCCTCTATGAGGTGGATTGATTCAGTGACTGGGATAATTGGGATGGGAGTGTCAGAGACAGTGCTATTGGCACAAGACAGAGCGGAGTTTAGGGCTGTTGTACATAGGGTCGCAACTCGATGGCACACAACAACAACAAATGTTGAGATGTAATCCATATTAAAGGCTGTTGTCTTTAATCTTCTGCAGTAAGTGCTTCAAGTCTTCACTTTTTGCAAGCAAAGTTCTGTCATCTGCTTAACACAGGTTGTTAATGAGTCTTCCTCCAATCCTGATGCCACATTCTTCTTCACATAATCCAGCTTCCCTAAATGGCACTCTCTCAGGAAGCCATGAAGAAATAGGATGGGACAGTGGACCCTGTTTGGGCGACTCCCCATGAGACCGTGCTGTAAAGGTCAGTAGCACTCCAGGCGCAGTCCTGACATCCCATAGCAGATGGGAAGCACTGCCTACAGTTGTCATGTCAGACTGTGGTTAGTTCATGCTCTCAACTCTAGAATCAGGAATAACTAGCTTTGTTACCTTGGACAAATTAATCACTCAGACCTGCATTATGCAGGTGACACAACCTTGCTTGCTAAAAGTGAGGAGGACTTGAAGCACTTGTTACAGAAGATTAAGGAATGCATCCTTCAGTATGGATTGCATCTCAATATCAAGAAAACAAAGATTCTTACCACTGGACCAATAGGTAGTGTCATGATGGATAGAGAGGAGATTGAAACTGGAAGCAGCTTTATTTTGCTTGGATCCACAATTAACCCCCTTGGTACGAGCAATAAGGAAATAAGGAGACGGACACATTGCCCTGGGAAAATCTGCAGTTAGGACCTTTCCAGATTATTGAGGAGTAGTGATATCAGTTTGAGGACTAAGGTGTGTCTGATTCAGACCATGGTCTTTCCGATTACTAACTATGCATCCAAGACCTGGGCAGTGGATAAGGATGAAAGAAAAAGAATTGTCGCCTTTGAGCTGTGGTGTTGGAGAAGAACACTGAACATCCCATGGATGGCCAAGAGAACAAACAGATATGTCTTGGAGAGGGTGCAGTCAGAGTTCTCTTTGGAGGCAGGAATGATGAGGCTTCACTTCAGATACTTTGGACATATTGCTAGGAGGTGCTATTCCTTGGAGAGGGACATGATGTTGGGAAGGGTGGAGGGTCGGTGAAGGAGAGGAAGACCTTCCACCAGGTAGGTTGACACGGTGACTGCTGCAATGGGCTCTTGTGTGTCAGGAAGTATGAGGATGACATGGGACAGGACTGGGTTCAGATCTCTTGTTCCTGGGGTCACTATCAGTTGTACTTGACTCAACGGCACCCAACAACAACATCAAACAAGAAAATACCTGGAGTAAAATTATGAAAGCAGTGGTACTCAGCGTGTAGAATTCTTACCTTTTGTGTGGACTGAGGTTCATTTACCACCCAGCACCTCCTACACAGCCACCACCCATCTATCAGTGAGAGGTTGTGTGTGACTGTGATGTACAACAGACCCAGTGGAGCTTCCAGACTAAGACAGACTGGGAAGGAGCTTCACCTGAAAGTTAGCCCCACTGCTGTATCTTCACGGGCCAGTCTGTGGCTGATCATGGGGAAGGCACAGACTGAGAACCCCAGCTCCATTTGCATTGGCTCTCCATAATTCCCAATAACAACCAAGTAAAAGAAAAAATGATAATATCTGGCATGCAGGTTGGTGTTTGCTAGGTAGATGAGATGAAGTAAGTCACAAACGACTCGACGGCACATAATAACAACAACAACAACAGGTTGTTGTGCACGGTCGAGTCATAACCAACTCATAGCTGACTCTCAAGTGGGTTCAAAAGCAGTAAATCACACACGAGGAGATTGCCCATCCTACACCCACAGAGCTTCGAACCACATACCTTTATGTTGGCAGCACAGTTGCTTACCACTAAGCCGCCAGAGCTAGGATCAGCTTCTGTCTCTTTGGTAATTCCAGGACAACATTCCGTTGTGCACTCAGGTTCAGGTAGCCTTTGGACTTAGAATGCCTGGGTTCTAATTCTCTCTATCACCCCAAGACCCTTCAATGTCTCTGCTTCCTCATATGTAAAATAGGGCTTACATATATTCTTTCAGTGAGATGGTCTTGAAGGATCTTTAGGAGCCTGGACCATCACATGCGCTGTGTAGGTGTTAGTTGCTTTTAGAGGTTTGGGAAATGCAAGCAGGTCTTGGTGAGGCTAGGAGGTGAATACTGAGAGGCAGGACTGGAAGAGACTCTAAGGCCTCACACTACCATTAAGTCAAACTTTTACTGAGCTCTGCTGTGTGTAAAGCGTTGTGCTAGGTTCTGAGAGGAGCTAGAGGTAATGAAGAAATGGCTTACTGAGTAGAGGGAAGACCGAGACAGTAGCTCTAAGTTTGGCACTTAGTATGTGCTCAGAACAATCTCTGTGGGATTGGCAGAGCCTTCCAGTCCCTGGCACAGGGTGGGAGGGGCACACAGCTTCTCCCAAGGGAAGCAAACCCCCAGTGAAACCACAGCCAAGATGCTGCTCAAGGGACTGGACTGGAAGCTGGGGAGGACAAAGCAGCCTCATCAGGCTGGACAGGGGGCGAGTCAGCTGTGACCGTTCTCTTCAGCAGTCCCTTGTCAGGACCCTGGGAACTAGCCCTTCCTAATGAAGTGTCTTTGAGGGAACTCTTTCACCCTGTGACCGAAGGGTGTTCTGGCTCTAGAAGTTGACCTTGGGACTTAGCCCTCTGCCTTCCCTGGCATCGCATTTAGCGTCTCTGGGAATTCGCTGAGCGAGGGAGCCTGAGGTTGGTGTGGAGGACATGCTGCTGTGGGGGTAAGGGAAGGGCCCCACGTGGAGGATGAGCTGCTCCAGGGAGAAAGGGCGGGACCCCACATGGAGGATGTGCTGTTCCAGGGTGGAAGGACGGGACCCCACGTGGAGGATATACTGCTCTAGGGGGAAGGGCAGGATCCCACATGGAGGATGTGCCACTGTCGGGGAGAGGGCAGACCCTCAGACTGGGCTCTGTGGCAGGTGCTTGCCCCAGGCTAGCTCTGGGCTGGTGAATCCAGCAGATACACTCTACTTTTGGAAGCCGTTGTTTTTCACTCAGGAGTCTAAATGGTGCTTAGCTGCTAAGCAAAATGTTAGAGGTTCCAGTCCTGGGAGAGGTAACCTGGAATAAACTCCCGACAATGTTATGAAAAAACAGCTATGAACAACGAAGGCACACAGCTCCCCTGATGCCCATGCGGTCACCATACTCAGCTGGTTCTCCCCTGTAAATCTGTTCCCTGCCCTCTGCTGCATCCACAGGCTCCAGCACTGGCCAGCCTCTGCACACGCTGCCGGAAGCACGGGACCCGACAAGGCGAGGCCAGGGGCCTGGAATCCTAATGAGTTATCCTCACAAGTCTGTTAGGATTCCGTGAGATGACCAGTGCCAACAGCTGGCAGTGTCTGACCCTCTGAATGGTAGCTAAATTTGGCCTTTCAGGTGGGTGGCCAGCCAACTTCCCCACTCCCTGTGTGTGAGTGGGATGGAGCTGAGTGAGAAGAGACCCCATACACTGGGTCTTTAAGAATCATAAGGCATGGCTCCTCACTCAGGCTGGACTAGCCAGGCTGTCCCTTATTTCCATCTCAAGCCCCTCTTGGCTACGCCCGGCGCAGGTCCATTTCATGATGGCATGGAAAGAGCCCGAGTTCTGACTCTGCCTTTTGGCAAATCATTTTACCTCTTAGGAGCTTTGCAACCCTACAGGGTAGGAATCAGATGAGAATATAAGATCTGTGGAATGGTTAAAGCCCTCTCTAACCACAAAGACATCTCATTAGGAGAAGAGGTTCTTTTGGAACATCATTTGATAGGGCAGAGAGAGAATCTTCTGTGTACAATTGTCTTGATACTTCAGGTAAACTTGGCAGCTCCATGTGCTTTCCTACAAGGCATCATGGAGCAGCCAGCCAGCCAAGAGCAAGGGCAGATGAGGAATGAGGCCATGATGTTCTGGAAGAATGCCAGGGGAAAGGCAAGGGCACAGAGCAGGCTGGAGGTCCAAATTCACCCCGCAGCACCTCAGAAGAAAGTCCTGGCCATGTATTTCCATAAATATTACAGTCAGGAAAACCTTGAGGGGAATGATACAAACCATTTGTACCACCCAGGGACCTCCTTAAGTGCAGTCAGCACTTTGTGAATTAGTACAGAGAAACGTGCTACTGACTTACAAAGTACCATCAAGTGTGTGTGTGAAAGAGTATATGTGTGAGGGCATGAAAGTGTGTGTGTCTCTGTGTGTGTGTGTGTGTGTGTGTGTGTGTGTGTGTGTGTGTGTGTGTGTTTTGACTGTGAAACGGAATGAGTGTGTGTGAGGGGGGGTGTGCGTGTGAGGAGTGACTGTGTGTGAAACTGTGTACGAAGAGTGTGTGTGTGTGTGTGTGTGTGTGCGCGCGCGCGCGTGCGCGCACGCATGCGCCTGTGACCAGACCAGAGTGGACAGAACTTGCCCTTCTCATGCAGTCTGACCCCTGAAACACCTTCTCTTTGGACACTGGCGAAGTCTGTAGTAATTTGGTTTAAAGTTCTGATGCCCAGTGCCTAGCCGATTCCCTCTCCTTGGTATGAAGAAATTGGACATGAAAGCCTTCCTAGAACTCGGGCTCTTGTTTTCTTGTCCTT
This sequence comes from Elephantulus edwardii, assembly GCF_000299155.1. NCBI lineage: Eukaryota > Metazoa > Chordata > Mammalia > Macroscelidea > Macroscelididae > Elephantulus > Elephantulus edwardii. Next base: position 2,745,311 of record NW_006399870.1, read on the forward strand.
AAGCTCTTCCAAGCCAGCCAGCTTTAACTTTGTTGAGATCTCACTTTTATTTTAAATCTTCTGAATGTGTGTGTGTGTGTGTGTGTGTGTGTGTGTGTGTGTGTGTGTGTACATGTACACACGAGCTTGTGGGGAGGAGAGGAGGACAGAGCAGACCAGGGCCTGCCCGGGGCCCACACTTGCCAAGAATGGCTCTGCCCGCCCACCTGAGGAAAGAGCTCTGGTTGGGGGCCCAGGAACCCTACCAGATGCAGTTCCTATTTAGAAACATGAAGAAGTCCTCTCCAAGGCAACCCAGGCTAACTCACCGCCCACCGGGCAGGACTAAAAATACACCCGCATGGTTTCCACGTCACACCTGAAAGTAAAAATACATCCAACCAGGAGCTGTGGGCTTTCTCTCCCCACCCCCTACCTCGCTCTCCATCTGGTCCCCTCCTGGGAGGGGAGTGAAGGGCTGGGTAGGCACCCTCCTCCTCACTCCCTTCACTGGGACCTCACCACCATCCACACCCACACCACACAGCCCTGGGAAAGGCAGGTCCTTTCCCAGCAACTGTGCCAAGAAACTGCCAGATGGCAGGTCCGAATGCAGCCCTGCTGCGGGGTGAGTTCTGAGATGGAGAGGACTTGAGGCTCTTTCTGCAGAAACTCCACTGCCCTCATCATGCTCGGTGCATTCATTCACTTTACTCCCATTCATTGGTTGGCCAAGTGTTTCTTGGTCCTCTGTTGTGGTGCACTTGGCCTGTGGGAATTCAGAAATAGGTGGTTAGGCAAAGCCTCTGATCAGGGTGCTCACCAGCTCATGGAGAAGAAGTGTTCACAGGTAACGAGTTATTAAAATGTAATAAGTGTATAAAGGAAATAAAAATACATTTTTATTGGCAGTGCTTTTTTGGTTTAAAAATGAGGTTCTGAGTTCTGATAAATTGTAAACTGCCTCTCCCACTCCTTTCTTTATTTGAATTGGCTTGTGGACTGGTTTCTCCTGCCAAATGAGTCAGTGGAGATGAGAATATAAATTTATTGGAGCGGATGGTGGCAATGTTGCTCTGATTTTTTTTAAAGGGTGCGTACACATCCTTCAGGGAAATGGAACAAGCATTAATTGATAGGTTACCAACTGCCACTACTGTACACGCATCTTCATCGAATCCTCAGAGCGACCTGTGAGGGGGGGGACATCCCTCTTGTGAAACAGGAAACTAGGGCTCAGAGACTTCGGGAACTTTCCCCAAACCACACAGCTTCCAGAGCCCATACTTGTTTCAGATTATTGGGCACTCAACCCCAAATGGTGAGTAGGGCCAAGGGGAAACCCCACAGAACCTCCACTCTGGTGATTCAGGGAAGATCACACTATCACTTGGGGGAAATCTGTAGGAAAAACTGGGTTCGGAAACTTGGACTCAAAACTCATTGTGGCCCAGTAGGAACTGCCTCACAGCTGGGTTTTCAGAGGCTGTAAATTGCAAGGGGGAAGATTACCCCTATTTATCCCATGTAATAGCTGGTGGCCTTGAACTCCCCATGGGGTACCTACCCCACTTGAGCCCCATCGTATTTTTTTAAATGATGAGAAAAATTTATATTTCTAATTAGCCAGCTGGACTCTGTAGTTGTTGTTGTGTACCATCAAGTCGGAACTAATCAGAGGCTGTTCATTGCACAGGAGATTGCCCATCCTTCTCCTGTGGGGCACCTGGTGGCCTCAAACCCCGTGACTTCAGAATTGCAGCTCAGCTTTTTGCCACTAGGCCGCCAGAGCTCCCTGGACTCAGTGTAGGTGATCCCAACTTTTTTGGCAACATCCGATGCATCATGGTCGAACATAGGCCTTCTTCTGTCCATCAGGTCTAGTCAAGATGTTGACCTTGGCCACATCAGTGTCATAGAGCTTCCTCACAGCTTGTTTGCTTTGGTGCTTGTTGGCCTTGACATCACAGTGAACACAAGTGTGTTGTTACCTTCTGTCTCCTTCATGGCTGACTCAGTGGTCAGGAGAAACTTGATGATGGCATACTGGTCAAACTTGTTGCTCCTGGGGGTACTCTTTCAGGGGTATCTGGGCTGCCTTCAGAGTCTCAGTGTCTTCGGCCGCCGGAAGGTGGGTGATGTGCATATTTTCTTTCTGTGGCAGTGGATGCCCTTCAAGACTGCCTTCTTGGCCTTTAATGCCTTCACTTTGGCTTCAGTTTTGGGAAGGGCAGGGACTTCCTTCTTTGCTTTCAGTTCCATCTTTGTAGAAAAGTCCCCATAGTATTTTTATAATCAAGTATTTTAAAATAAATATTTTAAAAGATACAATTTTTAAAACAAGACCAACCAAAGACAGCCATTGTGGTTGTTCTGACTCAGGTGAACCTGGTGTGTCAGAGCTGTGCCAGCTCTGTGTGATTTTCAGATCACCAGGCCTTTCCTCCAGGCTGGACTTGAACTCCCAATGTTTGGGTTAACAGGAGAGAGAGTAAACATTTTACAAACCGTCCAGCAATAGAAATGCAATCAATATGGATAGAAGGAACAAATGGAATCAAAGCAGAAAGAAAGGGGAGCACAGGGCTTTTTCTGAGCTACTGAAGGAGGACTGAAGTGAGCGTGTAAGCAGCTGGGGCCCACATGTCCCTCCAGCCAAGGTGACCAGCAGGCTGGGGCCACACTGTGAAAGTCCATCTTAATTCTGAGTGGGTCCTTGTCATGGTAGTGGGCAGCAACAGGTAGAGGCCATCCTGGACTGTCTCTGGAAGATTGTCTTTTATTCTGCTACCCCAGCGGGGCATAATGGGATAAAGGGTCAAAATGCCGACCCCTGGGCAGAGTTCTGAGAGGAGATGGGTGTTTAGGAACTGAGGCAGTCCCCGTGTGTCTCAGTGAGGGGTTGCTAGAAGGCCAGTCTGGTACCTGCACTGCCACCTCACAGGCCAGCCGACAAATATCCTGAGTAATCTGACCCTGGCCAGGTCTGTGGCCCAGCTGACCCATCACTGAGACTCTCCACATACCAAACTGGTCTCCATCTAGTAGATCCCCAGCTGCAGCTAGTTGACCCTGTTTGGGTCAGAGAAGACCTGTATGTACCCCATGGGGTCGCAGTGCTTGACTTTGTGGGAAGAGTTTGCCAGGCCTTTCTTCTGAGGTGACTCTGGGTAGACTCAGACCGTCAGTGTTTCAGTCAGCAGCCTAACAACCATTTTAAGCCCCTCAGAGACTCAATCCCCATCTGTTGTTAGGTGCCATCATGTTGATTTAGACTCACGACAAGAACCCCAAAGAAAACCTGCCACTTAGGGCTTTCTAGGCACCAGTCTTTAAGGGAGTAGAATACCATATCTCTCCTGTGGAGCCACCAGGATGGCCTCAAATGGCCCCCTTTCTGTTGCTTAACCCCTGCACCACCACAGCTCCTTTTGTGCCTTTTGTATGTCCCAATTTCTGATTGTCCTGCACATGGAGCCAGCAGCAGCAGGATCTCCTCTAAAGGAGCCTCAACCTGGGCTCCCTGGGTCCACCTCCGCCCACAGTGAGGCAAAAAGCAGGAAGACCCTGGGGGCTCAAGGGCAATCACAGAAGAGGAGGTGGATAGCCTGGGCAGGCTGCCACACACTTGGCTGGACCCATGATTGAGGTCTGCGGTTGTGGCCAAGGTCACAAGGGAAGGATGGCTGAGAGACTCAGAAGTGACAGCACAGTGTGACAGTGAATCACAGAGTTTATCACCCAGAAAAAGCTCAGCACCAACGTCTCACCCTGCCTGGGACCAACCTTCCCTGGCCCCCTCATCTTGGTTCTCTGTTTCCTTCTGCAGATGGTTCTCTACCTCTCTCTCTGTCCCTCTTTGTCTCTTCTTGTTGTATCTTTGTCTCTCCAAAGCTCTACATGTTTGCATTTTTGAAACTTTTCCCATCTCCATCATGGCCCTTAAATATTGTTTCCACTTCTCCCCTAAACAAGTAAAAATGTTAAAGATTTTTTAGTGGTTTGCATAAAATAATTCATATACATTATGTTTTATATTTATACAATCTCATTTACATCTTGTTTCATATTGTCATTCATATACATTGTATTTCATTTAATTTTTTTTAAATGTTTTTATTCTGATTGTCTGAGGAGTAAGAAAGATGGAAACAGTCAATAAATCTCTTGGAGTCCTTTTAGCAAAAAGATCCCTGAAAGTATATGGTCATCAGCCATAGAGTGGACTTCAGCAGACATGGAAGGGCTGCCAGTTAGAAGAATTGCCAGGAGATGTGGACCTCAGCCCCGCGGCCTTTGAGACTAAGAATAAAATGAGCTCTGTGACTGTTCCCTGTCCCTCTCTCCCTCACCACCCCAAACTTCTCTCAGGAGCTTGACCAAAGGCTCAGGAATTCTTTGCCCTGAAGAAAAACTGGGACTTGATCATGGCTGCAAGAGCTTCCTCTAAACCCTGCCTACCTCCTCTCTCCAAGGCAGCCCACCCCACACCCTCTGCCCTAGACTGGGCATTCCAGGCTGGTGAATTTGGCTGAGGTGTTAAAAAAAAAAAGACCCATGAAGGCAGAAATGTCAGAAGTAATTAAACCACACGATGGTTAAACCCCTGTAGAAATCAACACATCCGGTTTAATCACCTTCTTAAGCTAGCACAAGACTGCAATTCTGTTGAGAGGGGTTCTTTATTTCTTTGGATCGTTAAAGGGAACTGCATATCTTGAGCTTGATTTTAGTTCAGGTGCTCCTGGGGAGCAGCGTTGAGGGCAGGGGTGGGGTGGGGCTCAGAAAAGAAATAATAAAAGGTTATTCGAGATCATCTCTTCCCCTCTCCCTCTCTCCCTCTGTCCATGCTCAGCGCTGCCCCCACCCTTCAGCACCCAGTGCTGAATGTGCTAAATTAGGCCATTAGAGAAATTCATTTCTCTTTATTAGTCTGTGTCAAATCCTTTTTATTAGTGGCTGGAAACGACCTCTCTTCTGCAGTAAAATGTCATGCCAGTTCACTCTTTTTATTTGTTCTGCACTGACGAGGCTCCAACTCTCACTGAATTAGTGTGTGAGATTTATTTCCTCCAAATTTTGAAAGGCTTAAGGGAGATTGGGGTGGGGGCCGGGGTCAGGTGGGAGGTGGCGCGGTGGGAGAGGGGAGGTGGGAACTGGCAAGGAGAAGGGTGAATTCTATTGAAGCCAGATGGCCTAGGCCCTTCGGAAATGAAGCCCAATGGTCACCTTTCCCGTTCTGTTCATTGATTTCTGGGCTCTGAGGCTGAATTTCCACATCCTTGCTCTTATCCTTCTAAGGAGTATCCATTCACAATAAAGAGCCCCCTTGGTGGGTAGCACAGCTCCTAAAAAAGCAATTTTCTAATTGGACAACTGAGGCTCAGGGGAAGACTAAGAATGACAAAACCCCACGTCGGATTGGAAACGTTCGGCCCTTTGTGCCCCAGGGAGCTTAGATGCATAGCTTAGTGTTCTTTGCCCTGTGCACCCCACCTGCCCCTAACCTGCAGCTGTGGCTACTCAAAACGAATCCTTGAGAGTGGCTGCCAGTGTTAGGGGGACAGAGTTGGTGGCTAGCTCGGAAATAGGAGTCACACCTTCGTCTGTAGTCTGGGGGAGGGCCCAGACCTGGCATGCATGCTGAACCCCTCACTCCTGTAGTTGCAGGAAGACTGATGTGTTTCTCAGTGGGCCGAGCAGAATCTCCACAGTCCTCCTATCCGGGTAGCAGTAGTCTGGGTTTACAGAGGATTTAAGTAAAGTACATGGGTGTCAGAGCAGCCCCACAGACGGTTCCTGAGAGAGTTGGGGGTCAGCTGACCATGGTCGGTCAGTGAGACAGGAGGAACCCGAGGCCGGAGCCGGGAAGCTGGGGCATGAGAAGGGAGGAGCTGGGAGCTGACAGTGCATGTGCCTGTCCCCCAGCACTGACCACTCAGGCCTCGGACTTGTGGGGGAGGGCAGCTCCCATGATGCTCTGTGAGCTGTCAACCCGTAGTTAACTTAGTCAGGGGTGAACAAAAAGCCTTACCTCCTCCTGAGGTGTTGTTAGGTGCCCTCGGATCTACTATGACTCGTAGACCTCATGGACACAGATCTGCCTCGCCCTGCCCGGGGCCGTCCACCATGCTTTGTTGAGTCCATTGTTACAGTTGTTGTGTACATCCATCTAGTTGAGAGTCTTCCTTTCTTTCATTGACCCCCACATCTCCCAGCGTGATGTCTTTTTCCAAGGGCTGGCCCTTCCTGACAACTTGCCCAAAGTATGTGACGTGAAATTGCACCATCTTTGCCTCTGAGGAGCACTCCGGTTGCACTTCCCCTAAGACTAACTTGTTTGGTTTTTTGCTACCCCTCATGAGAGATAGCAGAAAACACCCCTAGAGATGTCCATCACCTCCATTCTGGAGAGATCTGACTCTTGGGACTGAAAAATCTTATCAAGCAGATGCATGCTGAGTGGCTCTTCCGGGAGGTGCATGTCTCCTCCAGTAGAAAACACTGCCACACCACGGTGCAAGCCCAGCTTGTCTAAGACCTACAAGGGGCCTCCTGATGTGCTCCTGCCTTCTTCCACTCTCCTGCCCACCTGTCCACCTCACTCAACCCACACCCTCTGGATTTTGTGTCTGACGTGTGTCAAGCCCATTCCTGTCTCAAGTACTATGCTCTAGCTTTCTCCTGCTCAGAACACCTTGCTTTACTTCCCATCTCACCAAGACTTCTTCCTCATCATTTGAGGCTTAGCTTAAATGTCACCTCCTCAGAGAGGCCCTCCCTGACTAAAGTTTTCCATCGTTGCAGGTCAAGGAGACTAGTGGGGGAGATGAGCTTGGAACTAGTAATCATAGCTGGGGAATTCAAGCCTAGTAGGTCCCTTTTCCCCAGCCCACACACCACTCGTACTGTGTACACGGAGCACTCAGTTTACACAAACAAATGATATAGCACATGAACATACATTGCATACAATTTAAAGCACATACACGTATTCACAGCTCACAAAATCTGCACCCAGATTGCGTGCACACAACCCATGAATGCAGACATGCACACACAATGCCAGCATCCTGGGCAGCATGCACACACACGCACATGCGCGCGCACACACACACACACACATGTTCTCCTTGATAGCTTACACTCAGCCATGGTGCACAGGCATGCACACACATGCACACACACAGACCATCTCTCTTCATTCTGCAGCTGCCGGTTCCCCTGCAAACTGGGGGAAAGGATTGTGCGATGACCGCGTGGCTGCCACAGAGCTGGGGCTCGGGGCTGCATTCCCACCACCTGGCACGATGCTGCAGATTATTAGTTCCTGGTAATTTAGTGCCCTTGTACAGAGTCGATTTGTGCCTTTCATTCCTAATTGATCTAGTGGCTGTTTAAATGGCAGCAGGCATCTGTTGAGAGTAGGAAGGTTCATAAGGCGCAATAATTCATAACACCGTCTGGAATTTGCCTTTCATGTCCCTCAGCTAAACCACTGCAGTGCTCTGCTTAAATTACAGCCACTGAGGCTTGCTTTGGTATTCCACTCAGGGCCAGGAGAATCTTGCATTAAACTGGGATCAGGTTAGATTAGACTATAATATGCTGTGGTATTAGTGGCTGCAAATGAAGACTTATACTGGAGTTTAACCCCTTCACCTGGTTTTCGCTTTGTCTTCAGCCAGCTGGCTAACCTAACCTATTGCTTTTCCTACCAGCTTCCTGCTGGGTCTGAATAAATCTTCTAGCAATTTGGTGCTGCAGATGGGCCAGCACCCAGCTTACAGCCTTGGAGCCTAACTCATTGTGTATCAGATCTCAAAGCAAAGCTTGGGGAGATGCTGGCCAGAGCAGGATGCTGACATGCCACACAGCTCATCTGAAGCTGGAATCTGTTGTCTCTTATCCACCTTATGGCACAGGGTAGATAGTTCAGACTCCCCAGCTACTCCCCAGGAGAAAAGATGTGACAATCTGTTTCCATAAATATTTATGGTCTTCAGGACCTTCTGAGGCAGTTCTTCTCTGTCCTGTAAGGGTCACTATGAATGTTGTATACCATTGAATTGGATCCCAAAGCTGACCCCCCAGCAGGTTTTCAGAGGCAGTTAATTGCATGAGAAGAGATGGCCCATCCTTCTCCCATGGAGCAGCTGGTGGATTCGAACTACATGCCTTCAGGTTTGCAGCACAGCTTCTAGCCACTAAGCCACTAGAGCTCCCTAGGGTCACTAAGAAGGAAATCAACTTGATGACACTGGCTTCGGTTTGGGGATTGAGTTTACCTGCCACTGCCCTTGAGTTTGATTTTTAAAACAAAAATCTATTTTCCTTGTTATATAATATTTAACAGAATCTTTTTTCCTAGGTGCTACATAGTATTCTGTAGTATGAATGTACCACAATTTCTCAGTCCAGACCATTTCTTGATGGTCATTTGGGTTATTTCCATTTTCTTGCTATTGTAAATAATGCTGCTGTGGAAAAAAAAGTGTGCCAATCTCCATTTGTATAACAATTCTATTTTCCTTGGGTATATTCCTAACAGTGGAATAGTTGGGACATATGGGATTTCTGTGTTCAGCTTTTTGAGGAAATGCCAAACTGCCTTCCAGAGTGATTGTACCATTTTACAATCCCACCAATCTTTCCACATCCTCTCCAACACTGATTGGGGGAATTGGAGAGAGGGGGTGTAAAATAGGCAATGGGGAAAATCACTGGGATAGCAGAGGTTAGTGGGCAGAAGGAGCAATGACGGGATAGGAAATATCTAATGGGGACTTGAAAAGATGGGGTAAAAATAGGCATAGATCAATAGTAATTCATTTTATAAAAATATATAGAGATATATAGATGTGATTTTATGAAACACAATGTGACTGAAAGATTGTCAAACAGTGTATGTGAAAGAAACAGAATGTGTATAAATTTTGTATGCAAACCAATATAAAATTTTTTTAAAAGATAATTTAAAAAATCTGTTTCTCCAAGTCAATGCCAACTTGTGGAACCCCTTGTTTAACAAAACCCAGCTGTTCTGAAAGGTTTTATTGGTGGTAATCCTTACAAAATCAGACTGTCAGAGCATAATGTCACTGGCAGGACTGAACCACTAATCTTTTGGTTCGTTATTGTCGTGTACCATGAAGTTGGGACCAACCCTTATCTGACTCTCCAGCAGGTTTAACAAAGGCAGTAAATGACAGGAGTTGATTGCCCATCTTTCTTCCATGGAGCAGCTGGCAGATTTGAACCATGTGCCTCTGAAATGGCAGTGTGGTTCCTTACCACTAGGCCACAAAGTATGAACCATTTGTGGTACCCTGAAACGTGGGCCTGACATGGCAGAGAGAACACAGAGGGCAAAAGCCAGGCCAGGGTTCATAGGGTTGCTGTGTGTCACAGCACCTAACAACTAAAGATATGGGTGGAAGGTGGACAGGAAAAGATGTTTTCTGTCTTTTGGGCCAAAATTATTAGAATTTCAAAGTGAAACAGGTTGTTAAGGGCCATCCCGCTCACGTACATGCACACGCTGACTAGGTGCTCAGTCCTTTAGGCGTGTTCACTCACAGTGACAGGAGCGAAACGCATGATGCCTTGTCCTGTTCAGGATTTACTGCAGTGTCCAGCATGGTAGCCATTAGCCACACGAGGCTATTTAAGTTAATTAAGATGAAACAAAATGTAAAATTCCATCACCTAGTCACAGCAGCCATATTTTAAGTTCTAATGATCAGATATGGTGAGTGGCTAACATACAAGGCAGTGTGAATTATAGGGCACTCCTGCCATTGGAGAAGAAGCTCTGTTGGACAATGCTTGCTGGGGCATAGCATTTGGCAGAGGCTTGAGGCCGAGACTCAACACAGATTCCTCCTCTTCTTCTCCCAAAAAGCAGGGCTAAGGCACAAAGAGCTGACCCACTGTAGCCCTTGTGGGCTAGTGGTAAGGAATTGCACTGCCAGTGCAGAGGTATGTTCAAATCCACCAACTGCTCCATGGAAGAAAGATGAGAAATCTCCCATATAACTAACTGCCTCTGAAAACCTACTGGAGGATCAGCTATGGGTCAGTTTTGACTTGACAGTGTCCAACAACAACAGCCCACAAAGAAGGGAGCTGGATTTGGTGGTCCCAGAGGCGTGAGGAAGGAGAGCAGAGATGCACAGGAGCGTCGGGCAGCAGAGGAGCTCTTCAGAGTCCTGGGTCAAGAGCCCATGCATATACATGCACACATGCTGAACTTGGAGATCGTTGCTCACACATGCTATGGCAACAAATGTGCTATGCCTTCATACCTGCACGTAGCACATGCATGGGTAACATGTATGTACTCAAAATATGTTCTGCTAGACTCTGGACATGTAGGGATGAATAAAGTGGGCTTGATTCCTGGCTTCTGTAGCTCACAGTCTGTGATGAAAGTAGATGATGAAGCAAGCAGCTTAGGGTGCTCCAAGCATAGATTTGGCATATTAGGGTAGAAGCCTGAATTGTTGAGGTCTGAGATAAGACCAATGAAGCTAGTCAGGTAAGCACGTTAGTTGTAAACATGTTGATACGTGATAAAACCACATGTACCCCACACTCACGTACCCTTCCATTCATTGCCTCACCCAGTCATTCGCCATCTATTTATTAAGTTCTGCTATGAGCAAGCCCGGGCAAGGCCAGAGGGATGCAGTGATCACTAAGACAGGGATCCTCTATGAGGAAGACAGTGAAGATACCAGTCAGCAAATCATTATTTCGTTACCTTTGTGCTGAGTGTGTGCTGATCGAAAGTTGTGAGAATCTGTTAACATTTGTAATAGGGGGGACTGGCATGGAGACCTTTGTCCACCCCGTGTGGACAAGCCTTCTGGCCGCACACCCACGCACACATTCCTGCTTGCGCTGTGTGAGCACACAGGATTACGTCTGTGCTGCGCTCACATGGCGCTGGTCGGTAGCGGTGCTGTAACCTCCCTCTGGCAGCATGTTCACCACTCTTCTGGACACTTCCCACCAGGTTCACCTGGAGCACCTGCTTCTTTAAAGGGTTGTCACCCACCATCTCTCACTATATCCATGTAGTGTGTCAGCTCCAGAAGAGGAATAGAAGCGTGCCAACGCCCTAGGAACCAGGAGCCTGGGGTGCCCATGAGTTGCCGCCGTGCAGGCTGGCAGTGGTGACAGGAGCAACCCTGGCCCCCTGCAGCCTAGCGGAAGTATGGTCTTTGTGTGTACACATGTGTGAGCTCTTTGTGTTCCCCACAGGCACCCTCTTTTCCCGCTCCTGACGCTGCTGTTCGAGAAGTGTGAACAGGCCACCCAGGGCTCTGAGTGCATCACCTCAGCCAGCTTCGATGTGGACATCGAGAACTTTGTCCACCAGCAGGAGCAGGAGCACAAACCCTTCTTCAGTGATGACCCAGAACTGGACAATCTGGTAAAGACCGGGGCTTTCTCCCCTCTAATCCTTTCCTAAGTCCTTAGAAATGCTTCTTTAATTAATTCATTGGAGAAACTGGGGAGCCAGCACTACGTGGCAGGCATTAGAGGCATTGTTCCAGAAGCTGAGAACTAGATGTAGGTTCCTTAGAACCAGAGCTCCATGCAGAGGTTTGCTGCCTAAGTTCTCGCTCTCCCCATGTGGCACAGGCCTCTCACTACTCACCCCCTTGCAGGAGAGTGGAGGCAAACTTGTTGCCAGCAAGTTGGTTCCAAGTCACAGCAGCCCTTCAGGTGGGGTAGAACTCCCCCTAGAGGTGCCGAGGCTGGAATCTGTGGAAGCCAACTGCTGCCTTCTTTCTCCCATGGAAGGTCCAGTGAGTTCAAAATGCCAGCCTCTTGGTTGGCAGCACTCCTGTGCCACCATGGCTCCTTAGAGAAGAGTAGGGCACTACCAGCCAGAATGTCTGGGGCGGCTGTGGCTTGGGCTGGTTTTCTGACACATCAGGCAGTTGCCTGCCTTTGGTTGCCAGGACAGGAGTTAAAGTCTGGCCTGCTGCAGGGTGACATGCAGGGTAGCATATTCCAACTCACCACCAGAGTAAGACCTGGAGATGCAGCCATCTGCAGAAGACAACTAGGCAGGTCCTGTTGATTTAGGGGGTCATGGCGGAATCAGGGTCCTAAGCCTAGTTTGGCATCCAGACCATCACTTCAGATTTAAAAAGTACATGTGGATCCACCACTCTGACTTTAAAAGTTCAGCTCATTGCCCTGGAGTCGAAACCAACTTGTAGCTTATTCTCTAGTGGGTTTTCAGAGGCTGTAAGCCATAGGGGGAGGAGATTGCCCATCTTCCTCCCGCGAGCAGCTGGTCTATTAAAACCATATGCCTTGATGTTGGCAGTGCAACTCCTTACCCCCTAGGCCACCAGAGCTCCCTGATATAGAAACTGTTGTTGTTCATCAGGTGAGTACAACCTTTTGAACAACCGACCTGAGCCCTGCCCTATCCTGTGCCATCTTCACAATCTCTTACACACTTGAGCTCATTGCTGTAGACTCCGTAATCAGTCTACCTAGATGAAGGTCTTCCTCTCCTTCACTGTCCTTCCACCTTTCCAAGCAAGATGTCCTTCTCCAAGGAATTGCTACATACCAAAGTAGATAAGATGAAACTTCACCATCCTTGCCTCCAAGGAACAACCCGACTGTACCTTCTTCTCCAGGATACATCTGTCTGTTCTTTTGGCTATCCATGGGATATTCAGGGCTCTTCTGCAACACCGCAGCCCAAAGGCATCAATTTTTCTGTCATCCTTATTCATTGTCCATCTCTCAGATGCATAGCAATTGATTGAAAGAACCAAATGAGGTGGGGCCTGTGAATCTGCATTTCTTAACATTTCCAGGTCCATTTCCATGACCAGTTAGACTTGGTTCCCACTGAACAGATGACAGCTGAACTCTTACCTCTGGAATATCTACTGAGGAAGAGTGACAAAGGCCTGCTGTTTTTCTCCAGTTCTGGAGACTCACCCATCACAGTCTCTCTCTCTCTTTCTCTTTCTCTCTATCTGAAATGTGTCTTTTTTAATGAACTATCTTTACTTCTACCTTAAAACAAAAAGGTCCTCAAACTGTAAAAAGCTGCCCTGGAATCGAAACCACATTCTTACTTTTCTGTGGCATATTATTCAAATTATGCACAGTGAATTCAGAAATGGCAAAAATTCCCACAATCACAAACACACTGATTATGGTGTTGACCCCTTACCTCTAGAGTTTAGTCCATACCTGCCTCCCAAAGGAAAATATAATTAGAAAAACAAACGTGTTTCCAGCAAGGAGAGATGAGAAAGTACACACACACTCACAGAGCACACCTGTCAAGCAGATGAAAGTGATTTGGATATTAATCTTGGTTGTGATTATCTACCGCGCTGTGTCTCTCAGAGTTGAATGTGGTGCGTTATGGAACGCGGAAGAGCTACTGAAAGTGCCTGGATGATCTGGAAATTGGTGACGTGTTAGTGGACCTGGCATCCGGGGTGAGAGCCAGACTTGACCAGAGGATAAGCAGTGGCAGAGCAGCTGAGAGCCCATCCCTCTGCTCCTCCCTCACCTCTCCCTCTTCCTTCCTACTTCCCTCCAAGCCCTGGGCAGCCTCACTTCCCAGGGAGCCAGGCCACTGTCCCTCAAGCCTTGGCTGCTCCCCTACCCCATCCCAGGGGAAAGCTTACCCACAAGTCTGCCTTTGCCCTGCTTTGGGGGCAATTTGAATGATAGAATCCAGGTGTAAAAAAAAAAAAAAGAATCCAGGTGTAAAGCAGGGGGGCAGAATCCATGCCCATGGCCCGTTCCTCTCTTATAAGAAACTGAAGCCTGGACTAATTTGGAAATGCCTTAAATAAGACTGTATAGGGAGAAAGAATTGAAACCTCTAAGGGCAGTGTATTGTTGCTGTTGGTCACATCGGTTCTGACTCAAGGCAAACCAGCGTATGCAGAGGAGAACCACACTACAGGGTTGTCAAGGCTGTGAGCCTTTGAAAGCGTCAGGCCTTACCTCTGAGGTGCCAGTGGGTAGGTTTGAACCACCAACCTTTGGTTAATAGTCCAGAGCTTAACTATTTGTGCCATCTAGGACTTGTCAAAAGAGGAAGGACCCTGGGAACACAGTCTTTTCCTTCACCTTCCACCACCTGCCAGGTAAACTGTGAAGGACCTATTACAGTGTTGTGGTTGTGTACCGTAGAGTCGGAACTGCCCATAGCTGACCCCCAGCGGGTTTTCAGAGGTAGTTTGTTGCACAAGAGGAGATTGCCCATCCTTCTCCCACGGAGCAGCGAGTGGCCTCAAACCAGGTACCTTCGGAACTGCAGTGCAACTTCTTGCCAGTAGGCCACCGGAGCTCCTGGAAAATGCCCACATGAGACCAGCTCCATGCTGACCACTAGAGCTCCTAAGGTTCTCTTTGCCTCAAAGAATCTGATTTCCTCTGTCAGTCCACACAGCTTGGTTATCTTATGTGCCAAGCTTGCCTGGGGACGTGGAGATCATCTAGGTGCCCAAAGGTGCAGACTTCTGATATTCCTGCTCTTCTACTTCAGGGGCTGAGCTGGGTGGGAGTGGTAGCTGGTAGAATGGACATCCCATCCTCTTGTGTGCATCCTATCTACTGAGCTGATTTGGGCTGAGCCATGGAGTCAGTAACTCATTGATTGATCAACCAATTAAATGTAGAGACAAAAGATCTCTACATTCACTCCCTATGTGACTTTGATGGCATAAGCCCTTCGGGGTTCAGTTTCCTCATCTGAAAATCTCATGTGAATGTAAAAAACAGTACATGACATGGCTGGTGGAAATAGCCTTAACTAATTCCCAGCATCTGGAAGGCCAGATAGCATCACTAAGCTTTCTGCCTTCACCGTCTGGCTCATGTGAGAGTCTGGATGTGATGAATATGGACACTTTTCCGGGGAGTCCAGCAGCACCCTTTGCCAACCCCCATTCCTGGTCCTGTGAAGGGAGGTGAAATGAAGAGACCAACCACAAGAGCCATCATTAGAACAAGAATCATGTCGCCAGCTCAGCCGAGATGCACATAATTAGAAATTAGAAAAAGGTCAGATCGCGTCATTATCAGCTCAATCAGCTGCCGAGTGCCACAGTCAGTTAATTTGGCATCTGTATTTTTTACAACCCTGCACACGTAGCCCAACGGACTGTAACTCTTTATCCGGACAGATATACTGCGCAGCCGAGCAGGGACATAAAATGAGAGACCTCAAGCAAATGAGCTGAGATAATTGAGAGATTTATGTTTTATATATGCGTGTGTCAGGGCAGCTTGCCTTTGCCCTTGAATATTGACTTTCATAGATGGGACGGTGAGGAGGGCACTCGAGTCGCCCAAAACTCTCGTCCCATCTCCAGACCCCAGGGCCTCCCTCTGGGCCTGCTTGCTCCCAAGCCAATAATCCCCACGATCTCCAGCTATACCAGGTTCATCATTGAGAAACTGATCTTCCCCACCCCTGCTCATTGCCTTTCTCTCCCCACAGCAAATTGCTACGTCATGCTCTCCCGTGTTCCTGCTTTTAGACAGTCCCGTAGGAGTGCTAAGTTCTCCCACGGGCACCCCAAAGATTCTGGGGCGTAGACGTTTCTGAGGAAATGTCTCTCCCCTGGATATCCAGCTGCTCCTATTGGCCCACCAGAGAAGAGGCCCTCAGAGAAGGGTGTTTTCTGACCATGGACAATGCTTCCTGCTGAGCCTCGGGAGGCTTTCTAGGAGGTAATCTCTAAGCAAGCAGATCAGCGGGGCTTTCCTCATGTAGAGTCACTGGGAGGCTCCAACCACTGACCTCTCAGTCAGTGTCTGAGCACTTACCCACTGTGCCACTAAGGCTCCTCTCAGAAGGTTCGGAGGTGGGACTTGGAGAGAAACAGGAATCCCTGGTGTTGGTGCAAACAGTTAACACATTTGGCCGCCAATGGAAAGGTTGGCGGTTCAAGTCCACCCTGGCACACCTGAGGAGGCCCTGCAGGTTGCTTCCCAAAAGGCAGCCACTGAAAATCCTGTGGAGCAGAGTGCTCTCCCAATGCCTGTCGAGTCACCACGAGGCAGAGCTGACTCACTGGCAAATGTTTTTAAGAGAAATATCCTGCCCTCCTTTTACACAGGGGTCACTGCCACGCAGAAAGGAAGAAGGGGGTTGTCAGGACCAGAACCCAGGTCGACTGACTTCACACCACCTCTCATCTTCCTGAAGCAAACAAAGCTGTCCTTTAAAATGACATTCCCAGTTATCCTACCCAGCACATGCACGCTCACTCTTCTTCCCTCTTGTGCCTTGAAGTAGCTTCTCAAGGACCAAGCAGGACACCTCCCACCCTACCTCCTCTGAAAAGGTCATCTCCACTCTTTATACCTTACCCTGTCCCACGCCCCCCAACCCAGCCTGAGCTCACATCAGTCCCATGCCCTCCAGGCCAGCCTGCGCTCACGTCCCACAGCCCAGCCTGCGCTCACGTCCCACAGGCCAGCGTGCACTCATGTCCCACAGCCCAGCCTGAGCTCATGTCCCATAGTCCAAACTGTGCTCACGTCCCAGAGGCCAGCGTGTGCTCACGTCCCACAGCCCAGCCAAAGCTCACGTCCCACAGCCCCCAGCCTGTGGTCATGAGCCCTGTGAGGCCCTCAATGGGCCCAGCAGCCTCTGACTGGTGGTTGGTAAAGTTTGTAAAATTTGCAAGTTGCCCAAACCCCTTTGAAAAGTAAGAGCTTTTTGTTTTATAAAATCTGATTTATAGGCCCCCAGTGCAGGGCCAAGGTTTTATATATTATGCAAGATTTCAAACTGAGGCCATAAAACGTACGGTTTCAGTTTCATGCATGGAATTTCTTTATGTGTAAATTTTTTAACATTTATGGGACACGTTTTAATGAGACTCTCGTGTGGCTCCAGGGATCGATTATGGATGCCTGACCAGAGAACCAGCTCCAAAATGGGGTCCTCCAGGGCCCCTCTGGTCCTGGAGGACGCCAGGTCCTGTGGCCCATGCTGCCCAGCTAGAGCTCTGAGGAGGCAGGCCCAGATCCCAAGGGCTGCTGATGAGGACATGTGACAGAGCCTGCTCCTAGCTCTGAGTCTACGGGCCAACCCCATTCAGAGAGTGGCTAGCTTCTGCCCTTTTTGTCCGGACTCTCCCTGTCTAGACAGAGGTTGGAATCCTAAAACACAGTACAGGGAGAGGAAGTAAGAACAATCTAAGTGAAAAAATAATTCACATTTATGGGTCAGTTACTAGGTGCTAGATATCTTTATAAACACTTTACATGTGCTGTTTTATTTAATCCTCTCTGCAAAACCATAAGATATATATTCTTGTTGTCCCTATTTTAAGATGATGAAATTGAGGCAAGAGAGGTGAAAGAGTAGCACAAGACCACACAGCTCCTGTGTGCAAAGACAAGGCTCAAATGCAGGAATCACATGCCAGCATCCACACTCTCAACAGTTACAGTGCCCTACAGCTAATATTGGCTTAGACCTTTCTGAGTGCCAGGTCTCCTACTTAATCCTGTTCCATCTATATCTCATTTACTCCTCAGTGCAATTGTGAGAGAGTCATTTTTATAAGCTCTATTTTACAAATGAGGAAATTAATGCCCAGAGATACTGTCAGTTGCTTAAGGGCTCCCTCTGTGGAAGAGCCAAGACTCACCCTCTAAGGCCCATTGTGCTTGAGCACTCTTTGCTGGTTAACCCTCACATTGCCCTGTATGTTCTTCTAATCCCCACTTTGTTGTTCTTAGCTACTGTCAAGTTGACCTCCAGTTCATAATGACCCGTGCACAACTGGATCAGGTTGTTGTCTTGCCCTTCTATTTCTGAACGATAGATTGCCAGGCCTTTCTTCCTAGTCTACTTTAGTCTGGGATCACCATTGAAACCTGTTCCACATCATAGCAACACCCACATCTCCACTGACAGACAGAAGGACACGAGATACATTGATGTCTACCACATGGAAGGCAAGAAGTCTCCTACTGAACCACAGTTACCCCTCTTTGCTCATTTCACAGAGGAGGGAATTTTTCATCCTTTCCCAAAATCATCTGTCAGTTCCCTAGCTCCTGGTGCTCACCTTCCTCCCGTGGCCCATTCTGTGTTCTAGTGACCCCCACACCTCCAATGGGTCAGGGTGAACTGGTGTAGATTGGAAAAATTCCTGATTAGATTTTAGCTTTGGCTGCCCTAAAGACCCACAGGAAATACCCAAGCCCTTTAAGGAATGTGTTTATAAACACTTACACTTTCTTCATCTGTAAGCGAGGGAGAACAGTCCCAGCTTCCCATCTTACAGAAGAGTGAGGAGAAGACGAAAGGACTCCGTCCTCCTGACAAGGGCCGCTCCTGGCTGCTTCTTGGAATTGATCAGCTTTCCTAATCCCTGAGTTTCAGTTTTTTCAACTTTTGGAGAATAATCCAGACTATGTCCCTGTGGTTCGGAGACTCAGATGAGATAGTGGCTGGGACAAAAAACATGCACAATCTCTTCCCATATGATTAAAAACCTCTGAAAATCCACTGGAGGGTCAGTTATGAGTTGGCTCTGACTGGGTGGCAGTGAGTGAGTGAGTGACACTATAAACTGTTAAATATGTAAATGTTCTCAGAGGCAAGGAAGATCCTAAAGAGGAGGAAATTTTTTTAAAAGAAATTTGGAAATGGAGAGAAGGGCATGTTGGCAGGAAGACATTTATTGAATTGCTATCATATATCCTGAACATTTACATACATTATCTTATTCCATTTTTATAACTCTAAAATGTAGGTATTATTATCACCTTAAATTTTAGAGAGAGTTCACCCATTGGTTCAAAATGTCTAGGCAGAAAACTGACTCAGGCCCTCAGACTCATACCACACCCCCTCGTGAGAACAACTCGGAAAACCAAGGTGTATACCTTGGTTCAGGGCCCTTGCCTGGCTCGGACTTCCATGTGGTGGCACATTAAAGGAAGAGGACTTTGTGGAAAGCACTTCTTAGAAGGCAAGATCTGTATTTTGAAAAGGAAATCAGGAGGAACAGCTGAAAGATTGAGGGAACACGGTCCAAAGGAATTAAGAGCACATTCATTGAATTTGCTGATGGTGTTGAATTAAGTGAAAGTGCTGTTGCCTTAGAAGATTTAGAATCATTTTTTTCTTGACCTTGACAGTTTAGGAAATCAACTTCATAAGTCAGCTATATTTTGATTTAAAGGCAAAACCCCAAAATTCTAGACACAGAGTCAGGACGATTTACTAAACACAAATACTTGTGGGGCAAACTATGAATGATTGTTTTCTACTACTGAATATGGAATAGTTCTGGAAAAGTCAACAGGATATTGGAAATTATCTAAGAGGTTAAAAAAAAAAGATGCTTTCTGTTCTCTGTGATTTCTATCTCCACATATTACTGTCACCTGCACCGAATTTTTCAGTCTCAGGGGTGATTTTTATCCTTCCTTTGAAAATGAGGAAGCTGGGGCTCACAGAAGACATGGATCTTTTCAGAGATACCCAGCTAGTAAGCAGGAGGCCTGGACTCAAGTCCTAGGCTCCTCACGACGGCTTCCCTGTGTGATTCTCAAATATTGAATAGGTTCTCCATATTCATTGCCCCAGAATAATACCATTACGATTTACTCCACCTTCTTAAATCTTTAAACTGATTCTATTAGCCCATAAAAAAGTAATTCTTTGACTGTGCTAATAAATACCAAAGGGTAAGTCCACTTGTGGCCACTCTGCTTTTCAAAGAGAAAAACCAAAGCTATCAGGGAGAACAAAGGAAAGATGGCCACCGTCACCAGGTGTTGCCTCCTGTGGGCCAGCCCGCTCTGAACACAGTATGCATGTGAACACACTCATGTGTGCAAAGCTATTTTGGGTAGTTTTAATTTGTTATAGTGTTTTACTTTTCTGTGTTTTCTGATAATTTTTATAATACATGATTTTTTAAATTAAATTTTGTTACATATGTGCATCTCTGTCTCTCTCTCTCTATGTCTTTCTTCGTGTGTGTGTGTGTGTGTGTGTGTGTGTGTGTGTGTGTGTGTACACGTGTGGACTTTCAAGAAAAAGTTTAAAAATAAAATATTGGCAATAAATGAAAAATAGCTTCCTAAAAGTAGGCTCAGAGGAAAGAAGGAAGAGAAGATGAAAGAGAACTGAAGAAAGGAGAGAAAGGAAGGGTGTTTAAACACCAGGAGCTGTTTGTAATTATTTCTGTAGAAGAGAAAGTTGATTGGATAATTCATCCAGGTCATATCTAATCCATTGTTTGGCACAGAATTAGACTCAATATTTATTAATTTACTAAACTGATTCTAAGGACTATGGATTGAAGACATTTTAATTTAGAAATACTCAAGGTCTCTAGGAGAACTCTGGTGCATAGATGCAGTAGAGAGCTGCTACGCTCACGAAAGGATCCCCACTTGTGTGGTGGCTCCCATCCATCTGCTGCTCTGCAGGAGGAAGGTGGGCAGTCTTCTCCCCGATGTGTGATTTACAGCCTCTGAAAGCCTGCTGGGGGATCAGCTATGAGTTGGTTCCAACTCAGCCGCAATGGCATAGAGGTTCTTGGTGCCTACAGAGGCTGCTTGAATTCCATTAAGTGCTTCCTTTGAGGCAGGGGAGATTGACTATAAGGAAGAGCTTTGTCCTCTGCAGAAGGCAGACCTGTGGAGCAAGGTTCTGACTTGGGAGCCTCGGGAAGAGAAGGTGCAGCGTGCCTTGAGGAGTTTGGGTCTTCTCTCCTGGAAACAAAATTATATTGAAGGACTCCTCCTCCCAGTACTGGATTTTAGGCAGGAGTCCCTCCCTCCCCCCACCCCCACCTCACAGGCACTCCTGCTAATGAGGGCTTCTGATTCCTGGACGCCAGGTGGGAGTGAGAGAGATGGAACAGCAGCTGAGGGTGACACCATTAATAGTTTCAAAACTCATGTGGAAGAACTGTATAATGTTTCAAAAGCGATTTGGTTTTCCAGGAGGCTCATACTTTTCTGTCACTGAGCCATTTTCCAAAAAAAGGAAAGCCCATCTACCCTTTAAACTGCCATTTTCTCCATCTGCATAAATCCTGAGATTCTGAATTGAGGATGAAGCAACAAAAATTTAAGGATGAGGCAACCTGGCTTCATATTCTAATTGTGCAATGAACTCAGCTCAACCCGTTGTCGCCAAGTCAGAACCGACTTGTAGCCGACCTTCCGATGGGTTTCTGAGGCTGTAAATCACGCAGCAAAAGACTGCCTATGTTTTTCAGTGGGGCTGCTGGTGGATTTGAACGGACAGCAAGGCACAGCATTTGGGTTCTCAGTGCAACTAACTCCCTGCAGACTCCACCACCAGAGCCGATTTGCCCTCTCCGAGCCTTGTGATGTTAAGCAAGCCAAACTGACTATCTCTGGACTTCATTTTCTCCACTTATGAAGCACAGACAATAACAGTACCTTCATGGGTGATTGTATGTGGAGCAAATGAGATAAGCTATGTAGTGAGCTTCATGTGACACCTGGGAAAGGGTAAAAAGAAGGACTGTTTGTGTATTGTTCTAAGTCTATTGACAACTGTTCCTGGAGTATCTTTTTGATGATGCTGATTGCTCAGACAAAGCCAGGATCCCTCCAGCAAAAGTCAAGGGGATCTCAAAGGCATGTGGTTCAAATCCACCAGATGCTCCACTGGAGAAGGAGGAGCAATCTCCTCCTGTGCCAGTCAGGTCCGATTGGACAGTACACAAGAAGAAAAAGAAGTCAAGGAAAAAGCTTAAGCAAAGAGAAAATGTTCATTAAATATCTAATTACATGTTTCAGTCCAAATAACCTATGTCAGGGCTGCCAGGAGGACCTCTTTGCCTGGAACAGCCCAGTCCCTGTCAGTCCCAGCCCCGGGGAGGTGGCATGTCCTCGGAAGGCCTCTGTGACACCACCCTGAGTGAAGACTCAGAGTTACTAGGTTTTGTCTTCTGAAACACACTGAGTGACACTTGATTTACTTCAACAATGCAAGAGCTCCTAATTAATTTGATACCATCCCTGCCTATCAAACAAACTAGAACATAGCCCTGGGACCATTGGTCCACCCACTGAAATTTTAGTGCCTCTCAGAGAGGAATATGGCACAGACCTTCAGCCAAACAGCTCAACTCACACCTCATAGACAAAATTCCCTAGGAGAAATTCTATTTCTCATTTCCACCTCTTTTTATACTGTTTGAACACTAACCTATACCTCAAAAGCTGGTGAGCCATGATGGTGAATGAGAGGAAAACCCCCAACCTGGTGGATTGACACAGTGACTGCAGGAATGGGCTCAAGAGTATCAGAGATGATGAGGAAGGCACAGATCAGGCAGATTCAGATCTCTTCTTCTTAGGCTCGCTATGAGTCGTGCTCAACTAGATGTCACTTACCAGCAGCAACCACCACCATGTATGATTTGTGTCAGTGTTAAGTGGATATCAAACAGCAATCCCTTCTTAAAACTTGTTATAGAATTATACATTCACATGACAATGCAAGAATAGGAAAATATCCTGATTCTCTTTATCCAAATCGACTACAGTTGAGTTGACTCCAACTCCTAGCCACCGTGCAGTACTGAGGAGCCCTGTCATCTAAGTTTCCAAGGTGTGAAATCTTAACAGAAGCAAGCTGCCACATTTTTCTCCTGTGGAGCAGCTGAGTGTGTTGAGCTATCAACCTTGCAGTTAGCTGCCAACAACTTTAATTACTGTGCTACTAGGATTCCATCCCTTTACCCAGTGCTCACCCCCGTTCTCTTGCAACATGGTGACATATTGCAGATAGTACACGCTCAGCTAGGAAATTTGCGATTATATAACCTATCTCCTTTATTCAGGCTCCCCCAGTTTTACATTTGTGTGTGTGTGTGTATTTCTGTGCAATTTTATCCTATTTGTTGATTTAAAATGCAGAACAGTTCTGCTTCCCTCCTCCTCTCCCTAACGCCTCAAAAACCACTAGTCTACTCCTCATCTTTATAATGTTGTCATTTCAAGAATGCAGTAAAACAGTGTGTCAGTCCTTTTAGGTTGACTTTCCTCTGTCTTTCTCTTGCTCTCTCTCACCCTCCTCTCTCTCTTTCCCTCGCCTCAATTCCCTTGAGACCCATCCAAGTGATTGCATGGATCATTAGCTCACTCTTTTGTATTGCCAAGTAATATTCCTTAGAATGGATGTGCCACAGTATGTTTACCCACCCAGCCACTGAGTTGTGTCTAGATCATTTCCAGTCTGAGGCTATTACTAATAAAACTTCTCTGAATACTTCATGCACAAGTTTTTGTGTGAACATACATTTTCATTGCTATGGAATTAATGCCCAAGGACACCACTGCTAGGTTGAATAGTGAGCATATGTTTAATTTTGCGAGAAACTGTTATGCTATCTTCCTGAGTGCCTCTACCATTGTATATTCATTCCCACTAGTAATGTTTAAGTTACCCAGGTTCCATTTCCTTATTGGCATTTTGCATTATCGTATTTTTTTTATTTTAGCAATTCTGATAGCTATGTAGTGATATCCCATTGTGGTTTTATTGGCATTTCCTGAATAGTTAAAGGGAGCTCTGGCTGCATGGTGGTAAGAAACTGTAAATGTTTCTTGGCTTGTGCTGTAAATCCACCAGCTGCTCCACACAAGGATAGGCAGTATCCTTCTATGAGAATAATAGCCTTTGAAAACCCACTGGAGGGTCAGCTGTGGGTCAGTTCTGAGTCGATGGTACTCAACAACAACAACAATCACATTGAACATCTTTTCATGAGCTTGTTTGCCATGTGGACTATCTGATCGTGTCTTTTTCCTGGGTTCTAATTGGATTGCCATTTTGCTTTTTATTTTTTTGAGAACCCTTATATTCTAGACATAAATTCTTTGTCCAGTATGTGGTGTACAAACACTCCGCAGTCTGTAGTTTGCCTTTCGTCCCCTTCACAGGGCTCCTGTCAGAGCATATGCTTCTTCATTTTGATGGGGTCCCATTCACCAAGTCTTCCTTGTATACACTGTACTTTTGGTTCCAAGTTTAACACCTCTTTGTTCACACTTAGGTTCTGAAGATTTTCTTCTAGTTTGAAAAAAAAATCATAGTTGCAAGCTTTACATTTAGGTCTTTACACTCATATTTAGTCCCTTTATCCATTTTGAGTTACTTTTTCCCGAAGGAATGAGGTTTAGATTAAGCTTCCTTTTTTGGCTTATATCCAAAATGTCCAGTTGCTCTAGTTTCATCTGAGCAACTCTTTCTTCTTTAGCCCTTCAAAAATTTTTATTTAGTAAAAGTTTACAAAGTAAATTGGTTTTCCATTCAACCATTCACATGTATTTTGTTACGTGACCTTAATGACAGTACTCAAAGTGGAACTGGTCTTCTGCTCCATCCTCATGACTGTCATTTCCAGCAACCCTTCTGCCTCTTCCCTTCTTGACTCTGAGCTCTGTCCCTGGGCAGATGTTGTCCTTTTGGTCTTACTTTTGTTGTGATTATTCTAGGAAGTTAGTGCCTTCCTGGTGTTTTTGTTCACCTTATAGACCTATCTTTTGTTTGGCTAAAAGTTGAGCGATGGGCGTGAGTTTTGTTCAATGTCCAAAGAACAGAAGAGGCAGCAAATTACATGGGAAGGGATTGCCCATTTTTCTCCCACAGAGTAGCTGCTGGATTTGAGCCCCACCATTTGGGTTGGCAGTTCAATTCCTTACCACTAAATGCTCCTTACCAGTGCTCCATAAAAGACCAAGCTGTTCTTAGATGCTGTCAAGTCAGCCATAGCAAAAGACTCATAGCAACCCTGTGAACAGCTGGACCCGAGCCCTGCCCTATCTTGCGTCATCCTTATCAGCCCTGACACGTTCCTGTTGCTCCAGCCACTGTGTCATTCCATCTCGCTGAGGGTCTCCCATAGTCTTGGGAATTCCACCAGTCTCTTTGAGACCAGCAAGTGTGGATACTTTTGGGGTTTACCATTTCCATTCAACCTCTCTGAGGCCTTCTCCTGTGAGCCCTTTGGAGTGGTCAGCAGTGGTGACCAGGGGCTACCTGGTTCTTGTGGTCACAGGGTCAGGGAATAATAATAATAATAGAGTTATTTCTATTCATGAACAACCCCTTTTTGAAGAGCAATTTTACCCTATTTTTTATATGAACCAGAAGAATGTTCATAGCTTTGTCCCTCATTTCTCAGGATTCATCCTAGAGAAATAGTGCAGAAACATGACGAAAATCTATAAACATGAAAAATAGTTACTATAACATATTTTTTAATTAAATAATTAGAGTTTTCATCTAAATTCTCACAACAGTATACTGGCTAAGTTGTTGCACACATTGAACAATTTAAAATATTTACATGATATCACACAACAAAGACCAAATGTCCCATGTGCCAAGCCCTCTGTTGATACTGGCGGAGCTGCACTGGTGGGCACATTAGACATCATTTCTGCCTTCTGGAAGTACACATTCTAAACTCAAGAAAACAATCTGATAAACTAAGGTGGGAGGAACCCAGGAAACAGAATTATATGCATAAGGTGATTGAAACACACTGTAATTTTTCAGACGTGTCTATGAACAAATGGAAAACCAGTACAATGTGTAAGCTTTCACTCAAATAAAAAAAGAGTAATTGAGATAATGTTAAAATGCATGCACGTGGAATAGAGCCTCTCTGGCTCTGAAATCTTTTTTCCAGGATAATGAGATCAAGGTCAGCTTTTCCTTATCTTCTATTTTCCATACCTTCTCTTGTTTTCTTTTTATAATAGGAAAGAGAAAAGCTTCCATTGAGACTAACATCTTGACATAAAAGCATTAGGAGTGTCCTTTTGAAGAGGTGACAACAATTCAGAGGGTACAGAAAAGGCCACAGGAGACAGTTAAGTCTCCCGGCTCTGAGCTAAGTCATGCAGGATTATCCAGTCAGTCAACAAGTATTGATAGAGCATCCACAAGGTAGCTTGTGTCACATGACGCACTTAGAACTTGCATTTCGGAATAGGCAGTCCCTGACCTCTTGAGGCACTTACAAGAAACTCTGATCTCAAGTTGCCTTCTGCCAGCTCAGTACTTCACACCTCACCACGTGCTACTGTACACTTTGCCTCATACGATCTTCTCTGCAAACCTGTAACGTTGTTAGGGAAGGTATGATTATCCCCATTTGTCAGATGCTAAGGTGCAGAAAATCAAAGCAGCCTGCCCAAGGTCACACATATAATGGATGGCAGGCCTTGGGCTGGAGGCCCGGCCATCTGTGGCTAAGGCCAGTGCAGTGTTCAGAGCACCTCACCCGCCTCAGTAACAGCTGCCCTATGAGCAGGCATAGAGCAAATGAGCAGTGACAGGGAGCCACATGGGAATGCAAAGGATGATGGTGAGGGAGCACAAACCAAAGATGGAAGAAGGGTGGTACAGGTCCAGGGAGGCCAGGGCAGGGGCCTCCTCCTCTGTCCTGTGGTGACTGGGGGCTTCAGGGGGGTGTGACATGACCACTTGGGCTCACCTCTCCTCCTCTCCCCAGATGGTGAAGGCAATCCAGGTGCTGAGAATCCACCTGCTGGAGCTGGAGAAAGTCAATGAACTCTGCAAGGACTTTTGTAACCGTTACATCACCTGCCTCAAAACCAAGATGCACAGCGATAACCTGCTCAGGAATGACCTCGGGGGCCCCTACTCCCCCAACCAGCCCTCCATAAACCTGCACTCACAGGTAACACACAGGGCTGGGCCCTATCTCCTAGGCCAGGCTTCTAGGCCAGGTGGTCAGGGACGTCTAGAGGTCCCCTGATGACCTCAGAACAGGGACTAGCCTCTGAGCCTTTTGACTGCACATTCCCTCCGCTAGTCATCTCCTGTTCAATTAGGAGGCACAGTCCCTGCTTGGTCCAGACTCTACTATGCTAGGGTATCAGTGGTCCCTAGAAGATGGCCAGATCTGAGAGGAACAATATCCAAAGAGATTATTGAAATTCCCACAGTGACTTTCTGGCCCAAGTTAGGCTAAGCAGTGGGTATATGAGTTTGGATGGGAAATTTTCCTGGAGAGGGGTCAGGGCCTTCTCAAGATGACCATGGTTTGCTGAGTTTTCTGTACTCCTGGGAAGGAGGCTTTGGGAAATGGCCATTCCCTCTCTCTTGCCCACCGAGCTGATGGAGACAGCCTCTCTGCTGGGTCTACTTCCCCTGGCCCTCTTCCAGTTGTGCTTCCCCCCTGCACATCTGTAACCCCCTTTCAAGATTTACATGCCACCTTCATCCTGGGAAGTGGGAGCTGCGGAAGTGGTTCTGTGGGTTCCAGCCTCGCGTGTGCTCATTTCTTCTTGGCACAATCTTTTTCCGATAAACTAAGGCTTCTTCCGGGAGATGCCTCTTCTCCTTGAGCCCAGGGTCTACATGAGCCATAGTGTCACTACTTTGCCACTTTCCCCTGAGTTCCAGGCGTTACTTCACATGGAGGACAGAGACACAGAGAGGAGGGCCCCCCAGGAGGGTAACAGTAGACTATTGTGTTCACCTCTTCTCATGAGACAACTGGGTGTGTGCAGGGCTCCTGGTAAACTTTGTGAGAGCAATGACAAGCGGTAGTGAGAAGAGAATCTGAGCAAGGCTGTCCTCCTTTTTTCCTTCTGTCTTCTCAAATCCAACAGATATCATCTATAGCTCCCTGGGTGGTGCAAACAGTTACTTGCTCAGCTTCTAGCCCCAGGGTGGGCAGTCAAAACCTACCCAGAGGTGCTTTAGGAATCAGGGCAGGAGACTCACTTCTGAACAAAATCAGCCACTGAGAACCCTGTGCAGCACAGTTCTACTCGGCCGTCAGGTCCCCATGGGTAGGAGTGGACTTGAGGACAACTAGTTGGTGGGTTTGTTATTTTGCTTTCCATAAACACACATCGCCTAGTTCTTGAGTTTGGAAAGAGGTGATGGTGGTGGAGGGTCAGAATAAAAAGAAGCAAGATACACTTGAGTATATCAACCCCCCCACCCCCAGTGCTATCTCTGTGGACTTAATAGTGGACAAGGCGTGAGGAGTTCTGCCTGGAACGTGGAGCAAGAAGTTTATTTCCTCTTCTGTAGCTTGAAATCACCAAATCACTTTATTGCAGCTCTAAAAACAGCCGCCCAGGCTCCTGCTTGCTAATATTCTCTTGAAATAGACTCATTCCTTCAGAGTCTTATTGTACTTTCCCTTATGATCAAAATTAGCAAGAAACTTGCATAAAAGAGGACAATAATTGCTCAACGAGCATCTCGTTTGTAATTTATTAGTTTCTATTATTGTGGGTTTCCATGGCGACGGAGCGCAGCCCCGGTGACGGGAGAGATGCAAGATAGGAGCTGAGGAGGCTGTGAGGCCTCGCCAAATGGAGATGCACATTTTTATCAGTAATTTTCATGAAAATAATAAGTGAGGAGTTAATGAGATGGAAAGCCATCCTGTGGCTATTGTGAATTTTTTTTAAGTGTTGATCTAATTAGAATGCATCGGTCAGGAAAAGTAATGAGGATTTAGTGCCTCACAGAGATGTGAGGATCATATCAGAAAATTAGCACAAGTCTTTGGAAATAATCAGGTCCTTGGAGAGGCACCGGATTTCCCCTCCTGGGCCCTCCAACCCTTCCTTGCACTCTGGAGTTGGGGGCTCGCAGGGTGGTGGGGAGAGCTGAGAAGCAGAGCAGAAGCCCTGGTGGCCCCTACGGGCTGTGGGCCAAGGGTGGCAGGTTACGTAGAGGAAGCAGGGGAACTGAAGGCTGAGGACTGCAGAAAAGGAGGGCATGGGCTCAGAGGTGCTGGGTTCAGAGACGAAGCCCGAAAAAGCCTGGGGAGCCCTGGCAGTCAGGATCTCTCTGCTGTGAGGAAGAAACAAACTTTGATTTCTGTCATAATTTCTGTCACCATAAGCATCTGGTCTGCCCAAGGTTGAAGCTGACAGTAGAAAAAGGCCCCTTAATGGGCTTGGTAAGAGGAGCCCAAATAATCAGAGAAAAACAAAGGCACCAAGAAACAGAGGGAAAGACCCCTAATCAGAGTATTCCAGTTTGGCAGTCCTCAGCTCTGCCCCGTCAATTCCCCTGCCTGCCACCAGCCACCTGGATAAGCAAAGTCTTGACACCAGGCCTTGATGGCTTGCTAACCCACACCTTGCACACCTGTATTTTCTGGCTTCCCTCCAGCCTGTGCTCACACCCAGGTGTGCACCATTCCTATTCCAAACCCCTGATGCTGGCTGGATCATCATAAGCTTTGCGCACATCCTTCTATCCAAAAGGTCTGATCACTCTCCAGTGTTTTCTTATTCTCTCACCTGATATTCACCAGCCTTCTAGATCTGCCTCAGCTGAACTTCCTCAGGAAGTTTGACCAGTTGTACTGTCACGGCCATCTCCCTGGCCTGTCCCCATCTCTGCAGGACCACAGCAGGCCTCTCCCCCAGGACAGTAGCAAGGCTGTTCCCCTTTGAAGGCTCCCTCACCCCCTATCCAGAACCATCTTGCCTTTCTTTCAACTAACTGCTGGAGCACCTTGAAGCATTTACAGGGCAAATCTCACATATGGCTTCATAGTCTTATTTCTAAATTTCAGTTTTCTTTTCTAGACAGTAAACATTCTTGGAATTGGCATGCTGCTAGTGTATATATTATTATAACCCAAACTCAGTGTGGCTCCCGCAGAGCATTGTCCATTATAAAAGTCAGTACATTTTTGTGGAAGGAAGTCATGAAATGAGAGAGATGGAAAGAGAGAGAACAGTAGTGGTCTGAGGAAGCCAAAGGAGACACAGAAAGACAAACAGAGAGGCTCAGAGTTCAAGCTGAAAGGAGAGAAAGGCTGGAACTGGAGGGTGCAGCAATAGAGAATCAGGAAAAGATTGTGCCTTCTGGACAAGCTGAGAAAAGGCAGAAGAAAGGGGTCAGGAAAGGAGGGACCGCCACTGTGACATGCTGAGGGCAGGGTGCGCTGGGTGGAAGTCTGGTGTGGTGGGACATGAGCACAACGTGCTGTGTGCTGTCCTCACCTGCTTTCCAGGCCAGGCTCCTGCAACATCTCACTGAGAAATGGGTGGGGCCAGCATGGCCTCTCCCCAGAAGGAGAGTGCGGGGGATGGGGGCGTGAGCTGCTCAGGACTGAATCCTAGTGATTTCTCAGTACAGGAGACAGGCCTGGGGTCAGTGAGAGCAGAGGGAAGCTCTGGGAACTTGTGTGTATACATGTGTGCAGACACTCATCCTGGTTCCAAGTCTGTCCCCCTCCCCCCCACATCCCAGCCTGAAATAGCCACCCTGAGCACCTGTCTGGCCTGGGGAGGGGCAGCCCCCTCTGGCACGTGATCCTCAGCTCAGCGTCCCAGCGCCTGCCAGCTCCATTGCACACTGCTGGCTCACGCTTCAGACATGGGCTAATCATGTAACCTTGTGTGGCAGAGGGAGACATGTTTGGGTTTTTTAGATGCTGCCCCTTGGGTACTACAGTGCGTCCAGCTCGGGGAAAGCTGGATCCTTTCCTGCTTGATCTTCTGTTTCTGTCTGTGTTTCTGTGAGGGCGGCCAGGGTGAGCAGTGGGGAGACTCCCACCAGGCAGGAGAGCTAGCACAGGCTTCCCAGGACTTTGGCCAGCCCTTCTTTCCACCTGCCCAGGAAGCCTCTGGTGCTCCCTGCACAGCAACAGCACACAGGCTTCCTAGCTTCTCACTGCAGCTTAAGTCTTTAAACTGACATCTTCACAGTTTAGAACTTTAGGAAGACCCTTGACAGCAGATTTCCCCAATACAACACATCCTTTGATTTCTTGAATGCTGCTACCAAGAGTGTTGATTGTGGATACAAGTGAAATGAAATTGTTAACAATTCCAATCTTTTCTCCATCTATTAATGCACCTATTGGTTCAGAGGGGAGGATTTTTGTTTTCTTCATATTGAGATAGAATCCATATTGAATGCAGTAGTCTTTGATCTTCTTCAATGTGTGCTTTTCTCTTTCAATGTGTCTTTTTCTCTTTCGGCAAGCAAGGTTGTGTCATCTGCATAATGCGGGTTGTTGAATGTTCCTCCAATCCTGATGCCACATTCTTCTTCATATAGTCCAGCTTTTCAAATTATTTACTCAGCAAACAAATTGTATAGCTATGATGAAAGAACACAACCCTAATTTACACCTTTCCTGATTTTAAACCATGCAATGTATCCTTGTTTTGTTTGGACAGCTGCTTTTCTTGGTGTATGTGTAAGTTTTCACATGAGCACAATTAAGTGTTCTGGATTCCCATTTGCCTCAATGTTAGCCCTAATTTGTTATGATCCACACAAACATCTTTGCATAATCAATAAAACATAAGTAAACACCTTTCTGGTACTCTCTGCTTTCAGCCAAGAGCCATCTGGCATCAGAAATGATATCCCACATGCCACAGCCTCATCTGAATCCAG
>NW_006399870.1:2778574-2782861 GCF_000299155.1 Elephantulus edwardii
GGTTGTGAATCCAGTTTTAATCTTTGCCAATTCTCTGTCAATATACTGTTACAGCTGCTTTTGAATAATCTCTGACAAGATTCAGGATAGGGCAAGGTTTGGATCTGAGATGTAGTTGACTTTATGGTATCTAACAACAACGAAGTTGAGTGTTCTAGTGCATAGAAAGTGTTCCTCATATACAGAACAGAGAGCTCCCTAGGGTGTTCTGGTGGCCTAGTTAGTGAGAAGCTGCACTGCAATCCCCAAGGCACACAATTCAAATCTACCAGTTGCTCCATGGGAGAAAGATGGGCAGTTTCCTGTTGTGCATTTAACTTCCTCTTCTGTAGGTTGGTTCCAACACAGCGGTACACACATCAACAGCAAGTATACAGAGGGGAGATGAGAAGGTAAAGGGTCGAGACAATCTTTCAGAGTCACTGGAGGGAAGGAGATTCATTCACGCGTCATGCTGCCATTCAAGCATGAAGTGCACTTGCTGAGTTTCAAGAATGTAAAAATGTAAAAATGGATGTGGCGCTGTCCCTAACCTCAGAATGTAAAGATGGAGTGTCTTGCAGCTGAATTAGACTAGGATATTTGCTTTGGGGTCAGTAATGGTGGCCTTACAGGTAGTGGAAAATATAAGAATCGGAAACTCTGGAAACAAACTGAGTAGCCACGTCTTCTATTACATACCAAGAAGAACTGGCAGAAAGGTGAGAAAGTCAGCATTTATGAAACAAGCTGCCCCTGTTGCAAACTCTTGGTGTCTTACCTGTATTGTTTTGTTTACTGCTCTCAAGAGTGCAAAGCACCCATTATTTTCTCCCTTTATACCCAAAGAACAAGATGCTCAAAGAAGTTAAGACCCTGTTGAAAGTCACACACCAGTGATAGAGCTTAGGGAAGGGCTCTTCAGAGTCTATGTGCCTTCTATTGTGACACACAGGAAGGAACGCATGCCAAGGATCCTGAACCCAGATGGGACCAGGAGGAGGAAGTGGCTCCAGCTGTAGATCATGGATTTGGGGACTGGAGAAGGAAACCGATGAAAAACAAGAATTTGGATTTTTTTACTAGATTGGACAATGATTAGGGATGCTAGGAGAATTTATGCCTTTGAGCTGTGGTATTGGAGAAGAGTGTTGAATATACCATGAACTGCTAGGAGAACAAATAGGTTTGTCCTGGAGAAGGTGAAGCTGGAATGCTCCTTGGAGTCAAAGATTCTGAAGCTCTGTCTGACATACTTCAGACATGTTGCAAGGAGAGACCAGTCCTTCGAGAGGGACATCATGCTTGGGAGGGTGGAGGGACAGCGCAGGAGAGGAAGACTTTTGATGAGATTGATTCAGTGACTGGGGTAATGGGGGTAGGTGTGTCAGAGACAGTAAGATTGGCACAGGATAGACCAGGGTTTGGGGCTGTTGTATATAGTCATTATGAGTTGCAGGTGACTCGACAGAACATAACAACAACAAACAATAGATTGGAAGTAGGAGACAAGGGGACTGAACCAACCCACGTCTGGGACTCTGGGCTCAGCACACCAGGGCCAGCTCCCAACCAGCATCCCAAGGGGAAGAGTCACACACTGTACGTGGAAAAGGGAGCTATTTATCTCTTGACATACACGATCATCAGGTGATTTGAACTGTCCAGATTGGCAGGGGGTTTCTGGAGTTGAGAGTCACTCACCCTGGGGTGCTGCTAGTGGCCAAGCACCCTAAAGCTTTACTCAGAGTTTTAAAGCAGGGCAGGCCAGGGAGGGGTGGTCGGCTGTCCTGGAGGGTAAGCACTTGAGTGGAAAGGGGTGACCCAGCACCAAAGTGGCTGCAGTCAAGTTCCAGGCATCACACCCCCTGGCTCTTGCCCAGATATTGAACTGTCCCAGTGCCAGTTCTTAGACCCCCACCCTCCAGCTGCCCTTCCTGCCAGGCTGCTGAAACCCAACCTGTCCTCTTCTTTTAAGAAGTTAATGTTCCTTAAGAGCAGCAGCTGCTGCTTGTCCCTGTGGGCCAGACCTGACTTCCCCTGAGAGGGCAGCCTCGGCGAGGGACAGGGACAGGATAGCACTAGGGAGGTTGTTTACATGGGCATTGCTTCCCCAGCTTTGGGAACCCAGTTTTTCTCTGGCCTAAGACAAGACCCTGACTCTGTCAGAATGGAGGGATGGTACTTGTTACAGGATGTCAGGGAACAGGGGCAACCTCCACATTTTTCTAAGGCCTGAGCACACTCCATACCAGGCCAAAACCCCCAGCCCCATTGTGTCCACTGTGTGGGGCCGATAGAAAGCATTAGAGGAGTCTGAAGGATAGGACAAGTTTCCAGCGGGTGTGAGGCTTTCAGAGCCACTGCCCCCCACCCCCAACCCAAGCCCAGTCAGTTAGCTGCCAAGCCCACCCTCCTCCTGCCAAGCTCAGGGAGGCTTTGGTGCACGTGTCTGAGCTGATGGATCAGCAGAGCCCCCTAGTGACTCGCATGTGGATAGCAGACAGCTGGAGCCCGACTTCAAACCCTGCTCCTTCTTCCCAGACGCATGCTCACACCAGGAATTCTGGAGACTGCTGGCATTGCTGTGTACTGTTAGTTGGACTCCTGGCTGACCCTCCTGCGAGTTTTCAAAAGCAGGAAATCACAAAGGAGGAGATTGCCCAGTCTCCCCTCGAGCAGCTGGTGGATTCGAACTGCATGCCTTTGGAATTATAGCACAGCTTCTTACCACTAGGCCACCAGAGAGAGCTCCCTGGGAGACATCCTCCCCTAGTAAGGTAAAATGCCCATTTTAAAAATCACCTAAATAGAAACTCTTCTATCCTTTCTTTTCTTCATCTTTTTATTTTCTTAGTCCTATTATGGTTTATTCCGGGATTCCTTTGGTTGAAATTATATTTCCGACACCACTTACACTCTATCACCTGCTAACAGCAGAGAACAGTGATGCACAAGAATGACATAGCTCTTCCTCGAGCATAGGGTTAGGTCCTAATCACTGTCATTTACTCGTGTCCTCAGGTCCATTTCACAGAGACATTCATTTTTCCTTAGGAAGGTCTTCACCATTGAGCAACCCAACAAATCATTTTTTTTTATTCCCAAACAGGCTTTTGGGAAAGTTTACCCAGTAGCCACAGTGTCTCAAAGGAAGGACTGTTGGCTACAGGGAGTGAGGAGGTTGTACATGGGCCGGTGGTGGGAATCCAGGAGCCACACGCCCGTCCATCCTGAGCCTGCCAGCCTTCCCGGCTCTGCCACCTTCTCAGAGACTCTTGGCCTCCGTGTGTCGCAGGGAAACATCCAACAAGAAGCAAGCAGTGAATGACTTCTGCACACAGCTATGGAAGCTCCCTTCTTGGTTTCCATCTAACCCTATTGTCACCTGGCCCATGCCCTATAACATTATATTCCTGGGAAATGCCTATGGAATTTTTCCACTTTGGGGCCTATTTTCCTAGGTTGTATTAGAAGGCAGGACTTCAAAGGAGACCCCACACTGCCCAGCCAAATGAAATGACTCCAACAGAGAATCACTCTTAAGTCCTTGGCTTCTGGCAGTTTCCAGGGGTTTAGGGACACCACTGCTATGTTTCTGATGAACAAGACAAAGGGCTCTTGGGCTGGATAACTAGCTCTCAGCCCCTAGTTCCTAGGCAATCCAAACAGGGATATGACTGCTAGAAAATGTCACTACACCTGTCTTAAATGTGATGATCACCTCTTTAGGAGTGCTAAGGAGCCTGGAAAGAAACACTTCTATTTCGGTCTAGACGGAGCAGCATCCACCAGGTCTGGAGTTCAGTCAGGCCCAGGGAAAGCTGTTGAGAAGATAATCATGTTGTGTACTTAGCCAACAGTTTTCCCCGTGTGTTTCCACAGCTGTCAGAGTACCTTCCACCTGGGACAAGACCTATAGACTGTTCCCAAGCTCCAGCGCCTGTTGCCTTCATGCAGCAGAGCCAGAGACCAAGGCTTAGCCCAGAATGGCTGTAATCACATCCAGCTCATTTGAGTCAGGCATGCCAGCTTTGAATTCTGGGGCTCAGCCTTGGCCCCTGGAACATCCTAACTGGAGAAGCAGGAACGAAGAGTGCATTTGGACAGATGTGTACCACTTCAGCCAGTGGTAAAGGTCCAAGTAAATTTCTTCTGTTGCTAAGACCCAAAAGGTGCTAGGACTTATGGAGCAGGTTTTAAATCCTGATTGGACCTTACCCTAATGAGAAGTTGTGACCTTATTCAGGGAAGGGGGGAAGGAAGGAAGGAAGGAAGGAAGGAAGGAAGGAAGGAAGGAAGGAAGGA
>NW_006399870.1:2782961-2798077 GCF_000299155.1 Elephantulus edwardii
GGAAGGAAGGAAGGAAGGAAGGAAAGAATAGTTTATTGGGGAGTCTAGGTGAACCAGGCTGTAGTCCTTGATCTTCTGCAGCAAGTCTTTTAACTCC
This sequence comes from Elephantulus edwardii, assembly GCF_000299155.1. Classification (NCBI taxonomy): domain Eukaryota; kingdom Metazoa; phylum Chordata; class Mammalia; order Macroscelidea; family Macroscelididae; genus Elephantulus; species Elephantulus edwardii. Next base: position 2,783,059 of record NW_006399870.1, read on the forward strand.
TCATTACTTTCAGTAAGCGAGGTTATATCATCTGCATAACACAGGCTCTTTGTAAATCTTCCTCCAATCCTTAAAAATGTAGCCAGAGTGCTCCTTGGAGGCAAAGATGGTGAAGCTTCCCTTCTCATACTTTGGAAATGTTGCTAGGAGAGGCTATTCCTTGGAAAGGGACATCATGCTTAGAACAGTAGAAGGTCAGCAAAAGAGAGGAAGACCATTGACAGGATAGACTGACCCAGTGACTGTGGAAATGGGCTCAAGAATGTGGAGACAGCACAGGATAGATCAGGGATCAGATATGTTGTACATATGGTCACTGCGAGTCATACTCAACTCGACAGCGCCTCACAACAATGACAACCAGATGGACAAGGCACTGTGCTTGTGTTGGAATCTAGCAGGAAGACACCAAAGCATGTATTTTTCCTGTGAGCATCACTTCTGAAATTTAATCTGTGGCACAACTCTTTGGCACTAAGGAGTCATGTCCGCTTGCTGGACCTTGTTCCTCCTCAAGCAAGTGAAGGGATCTCTCTCCTGCTGACCCCATTAGGGGCTGTCGTGAGATTAAAATGAAATATAATGGTGAAAGGAAGCACAAAACACTCTTCAGGGCAGATGGCAAATAGGTGGTTTTCAGACACACATGCTCTTCAGGACCATCTGAGGAAGCTTATTAAATACACAGAATCCTGTGGGTCTTATTCAGTGGCTCTTAGAGTCTTGTCTTAAAAACGCCCTGGTGATACTAATGCTCTGACAGGTTTATGAAACCTTGCTCCAACTCGTGTTTATAAATGTAAGAGATGAATGTTACTTCCCTGGATTTCACTTCCTCTTTCCCATTCCAGTTAAGATTTGGTCATCCCTGGCAGGTCTCTTCCTGAGGTTTTCATTCCATTCATTCCTTTGCTGACAGGACTCTGCTGCCTCTTAGCACCTCCTACTAATGTTCTTTAAACAACCAAAGACCCGGGGGAGAGGGGAGAATGCAAGAGAGTGAAGTCTGGTTCAATACATAGGAAGCAGGAGAGTGGAGAGTTTGGTTCAATACACAGGCTTCCTTCATTACCTGAACTGGGTGAGCAGGCCTGGAGGCTGCCCAAGCCACAAGGTAGAGAACCAGAGTTTGACTAAGCAGCTGAAGTATTCAGGTGGTGTTTTACCCCTTTGCCTTTGGCTAGAGAAAATATGTCCTGGTAGAATCCCAAGGGACACATCTTGTGTTTATTTTACTAGCTTAGCTTGTGGTTTCCCAACCTTGCTGAGTACTTCTGGGGGTTAAGAAAGACTGAGAAAACTTTTTCCATTTGGAGTTCTCAAAGATTCCTAGCAAAAAACAAAACAAAACAAAAAACCACCAAACCCCACCATGGCATGGATGGTTCCAAACAAGAGTCTTGGAGGGTCTTCCTATTAGTGTATGGATGTCATACTCCACCCTGTCTCTGTTTTGTTTTGTTGGTTTTTTGTTTTAATTGATTTTTATTGCTTACTGCCTCCCCAGCTTGCTCCAGCTTCAGAGAGCGTTGGTACTGTTCACCAGCCTGTGAGAATGGTTGCCTGGGATGTGGGAACAAGGGAAGCACACAGCTGCAGACTTGGCCTTGAGGGATCATGCACGTCGCTACTGGGGGGGCGGGGAAGCAGACATTGTGCACATGGGGAGACCGAGACCCAGAGAAGGGACCTGACTTGCTGATTCCCATACTAATCTCTCTTTGGTGCCTGTGCTGTCGTTAGGCTTGGGGTTTGAGTTCTTTCTGTCTGTCCATCCTTCTGTCGGTAAATATGTCTTGAACTTGTGATGCCCTGACGTTACCGAAGCAGCAGCCTGCAGCCCAGGACCTGGCAGAGAGTCTGCTCTGGATGGAGGCGGCCTGTGACCTCGTCCTGTGGCTGCTAACAAGCCGCGTGACCTAGAAGAAGCCGTTTGAGTCTCTACATGCCGTTTTGTCTCTGTGCCCCAGGAAGCTGATTTTCTAGGGCCCTTTCAGTTTCAGGCTTTTGAATGTCAGATTCCATTTTAGACTTCAGCCAGCCTGCCCGAGCCAAGGGATCTGCTCATGAAACAAGCTTCGCTGGCTCGGAGGCTCCCAGAGTCCCTTAGGGGACATCAAGACAAGAGCCACCACTCTTGCCTAAGGTCACAGCAGCAGAGGGGAGCCAGGAATAGAAACCAGCCTCTGCCTCCTGTTCACCACCCCACCCTCCCAGCAGAGGCAGAGAGGCCCCGGGCACCAGGTGGATGTAGGAGAGCTTGACTGCAGATCCCTTAGAGCTTCTTATTTACTGTGAGCTAGGGACAGGCCAGGAGGGGGAAAGGCTGCTCTGGAGGGAGATTCTATCATCAGAATCAGGGAGGTTTCTGAACCAGCATCTACTTCAGCTCTTCAAGACTGTGTCCCCTGGGGCTGCGTCTGCTGTGTAGGGTCACTGGGAGTCAGAATTAACTCCACAGCACTGGCTGGCTGGGTGCGGTTTGGACACAGACCATCCTCGTTTCCAGGCATTCTCCAAACACAAGTTCCCTGAGGGGTTGAAGAGCCAAGCTTCTTTCAGTCTGAGGAAAAAACTAGAAGTTCTAGAACTTCATTTTCCATCTGTGTAATTTCTGATTTGTTTACCTGTTAAAAGCCTTTTGGCGTAGGCCTCATGGTTCCAGCATTTAAGCAATGGGATTAGAATAGGAAGGACAGTTGGCCTGGGCCTGGAGAATGACAGCTCCAGCTGGCCCTTGGAACTGTTAACTGGCTCAGTCCTTATTTTCAGATGATGGAGAAATGAGAGGAGCAGAGAGACCCAGGCCAATGACAGAAGACAGGCATCCAAACCATCCTTCCTCCACACTTTTCTTGCTTCCTTTAAACAAGCCAGGGTCACTAACCTCTCGTATATTCAGTTTCTTCCTCAAAAACTCCAATTCACTCAGCCACCAAACTTAGGTTCCAGGAATGATGCCTCAGGGAGGAGGGACGCTCAGTATTGCTTCTTGGAGGCCTGTGGCCAAGCCTCCTTGTCCCCTGGTGTGAAGGATCCTACAACATAAAGTCCAAGGACTTCCTTATCTCACTGTTAAAATGGAATAAAATACTGGGGGCAAATGTCCTCTTAGCTGCTTGGCTTCTGTGAAAATAAGCTGCAAGTATCGTCAACTGGGGCCGCTGACAGGGTGGGACCCAGAAACTCTGCTTCCTAGAAGGTCTGTGCTCAATGTCTGGAGGAAAGGACGAACCTACACTGTATATCCCTTAAGAGTGGCTGTGGTTGAGGCTCATCCCAGAGCCCAGGTGGCTGTGTTTCTACTTCATGAATGCTTGTGAATCCTATGTGCCAGGTGCTGCTGAAAGTCAGAGTCCACCTGGTTGTGAAACTTAATGTAATGCATGGTAGGATGCAGGCTCGTGAAGAAGAGAGGGTGGGCAGGGGAAGCGCCTGACGCTGAAGTCTGATGAATGAGAAGCACTCAGCGGGTAAAGCTTGGCAATTGGTGTTGGCTGCTCATTTGAGTCCTTGTCCAGAGTCCCTGGATGGTATAAACAGTTAATGCATTTGGCTTCTAATCACAGAGCTGGAGGTTCAAGTCCACCAGGGGCACCTCAGAAGAAAGGTGTGGGTGTCTGCTCTTGGAAAAAAGCAGCCCCTGGTGGGGGCACAGCTCCACAGTGACCACAGGGGTCACCACGTGTCAGCGTCAGCATCACATCCACAAGCACAGACTATGCCCTTGACTGACTAAATTAGAAGTTCTGGGTTTGGAACCTGGACATGAATATCAGAGATTCCAAAGTGTAGCTACAGTGGGGACCACTGATTGAAGACCTAATTTGAGGCTGAGGCTTACAGGGGAGTGGAAAGGTTACACAGGGGGCTGTTGTTGGTTGTTTTGTGTGTTGAGCCTCCTCACGCTTTCTAGGGCAGCCATGAGGATTACCTTTTGATTTTGGGTCCAGGGTGGGAGCAGGAAGAATGGAAAGGGAGGCAGAAAGGGGAAGGGGAAGAAGAGAAATTTGGGGCTAGAACATCCAAGCCCTCTATGCTATTGTCACCAAACCACGCCTCCCTTACTGCCAGGACCTCCTGCAGAATTCTCCCAATTCCATGTCTGGAGTCTCCAATAACCCCCAGGGGATTGTGGTCCCAGCCTCAGCGCTTCAGCAAGGCAACATCACCATGACAACTGTCAACTCACAAGTTGTGTCAGGTCGGTGCAAGGAACAGGTGCTGGGGGATGTGGGCAACCCCCTGGGAGTGAAAAGGGTGGTCCTGAGGGCTTTGGGGAGCAGGGCAGTGCACAAAGCATTAGGGGGAACTGGAGGGCACCCCTGCAGAATGAGTGATTCATAGCTCAGCTTCTCAACTAAAGTGTTCTGTTTGCAGAGGCTTAACACCAAGGCTCCCATGTAGTGAGTAGAGGGGCTTTGGACAAATTTAGATCAAATTCCGGAGACTCTTGTCCCGTCTCAGACACTCCGTTGACTAGAGGGCCTCTCCTATCCTCCATCACACCCGTTACCTTGCTCTCAGCTCTGACCACCAGGCTCCCACTTCCCCTGGGAATTCTTCCTAGCCACCCTATCCAGAGGCTGAGTTCCTACTGTTCACAAGGGGGAGAAACACACTCCCCTCCCCAAGACACCGGAGCAGAGGGTCTTTCCATGTGAGTCCAAGTGAACTGGGAGCCCTGCTTGCACTCATTGCTACTCAACCCCCCCCCCCCAGAAGGGACCCAACAACTGGTTGTCTCCTCAGGTGGAGCCTTATACCAGCCGGTTACCATGGTAACCTCCCAGGGTCAGGTGGTCACCCAAGCAATCCCCCAGGGAGCCATCCAGATCCAGAACACGCAGGTGAGTGGACAGGCGTGTGCACATGTGCATGGCATGGGGTGGAGTATGGATTCCTCACCATCAGCAGGGCACTTTGCACACACTAACTCGCTGAGCCCTCATCCTGCATCGGAAGGTGTCATCATCCCCACCTGACAGAGATACGCGGGTCTAGGAAATGTTTCCTCAGCTCCCGGGACTGTCTTGCTTCCTGCACACATCCAAGGATCCTGGCACTTCTTAGCTCTACCCTCCAGATTTAGCCACCATGCACCTCGGTGTGGACATGTGGAATGTGAACACACAAGAGGAGACACATTTTTCTTTTTACAAGTGGGGCCTAAAGTCCGAATCCCTAGCATTAGCTCTGTGATCTTGGCTAAGTCACCTAACCTCTCTATACCTGCATAATTATTATTGATAATACGGGAATGAATAACAACAGCACATAGCCCAGCCAACCTACACACTGGCTAGGAAGGTGCTTTCCAAACTGTCAAGTGTCACAGAGATGCTACGAAGTATTAGATGGTGTATGGTCATTTCACATCTTCTATACCCTCTGCATGACCATTTCTTCGATCTCGTTCCTTCTCCTCCCTTTTCCCTTCCTTTCTCTCCCAACCTCAGCCTCATCTCCATTTTCTGAGAGGCTGATGTGGGGTGAGAGAGAAAGGTGTCCTCCCCAGGGCCCTTAGAATGAGTTGGGAAAGGGGATTGGCAGCTCAGGCCTGCTGTCACTATGGCAACAGGTCCCTCCTGCTGGCCTGCCAGGCTGCTGATGCTGCTTTTTTCTCACGTGCCCTGAAGGTTAACCTTGACCTCACCTCCCTCCTGGACAATGAGGATAAGAAGTCCAAGAACAAACGAGGAGTCTTGCCCAAGCATGCCACCAATATAATGCGTTCTTGGCTCTTCCAACATCTCATGGTGAGTGTGTGTGTGTTGGGGGAATGGAGTTGCAGTGTGGGCTGTGAATAATGCCTTGGGTGCCCAAGTTTGTGGTCATCCCCAAATCAGGAGAGGGTGTCTTCAGGGATAGTATTATCAGAAGCAAGGATGTTATCTTCTGGAGGCAAAGTCAGAGGGGAATCTTCAGGAGAACTGACACAGGAATACCTTCTCCAGCTTTTGCTTTGTTGTTGCTGCTGCCTCAGAAAGGTGTTACATCACATGAGGTAACGGGGGCAGAAATATTTTGCAGAGTTCAATACTGGGCTAGTGTATGTACCACATTGTTTCAGTAACAGATTGAAGTCCCATGAGGGTGGGAGTTAACGGAGACCCTTCTTCCTGCTGGCAGACACATTCAGCTTCCCTCTCTTCTGTGGAAGCAGATATTGGTTCTCTGCCAGAACTTTTGTTCTGTTTTTGCAGACTCTGCCCTGCTTACATGTGGCTAGAGAAGCAGGGTGCATGTGTCCAGCTTTCTCTGGATCCAGGCTGCTAAATGAGGATCAGTGTAGGGGACCCTAACTTAAAGTGTGGACTCTGGGAAGGGGCAGCAGGCCTGGCTGAAATCCTCGCTCCTTCAGCCAGCTCTGTGGCACAGAACAATAGATGCTGTACTTGTGAAAATAGCAATAGTGTCTCGTGTTCAAATGTCATTTATAAAATGCCTACTGAGCACCTCACACATCAGAGTGGTCTTTGTGCGCTGGGGTAGGTGCAACAGATCCCTTTGATTGGATATCAGGAATTACTTCAAAACTGTAATCTTCTAGTACCAGTTTCAAAGAAGTAACAATAAAAAAAGAAAGGTCAATGTCTCCAGGTCTAGCCTGGGGTGGGGGGGTGGTGTGTGAGAGAAAGAGAATGATGTGGATGCATATTCTGCGGCCGCAGGTGCAAGAGCAGTCTGCATGCTCTTGGCTTGTCCTACTTCCAATCTCGTGGACACATGGATACAAATCAAATACTGAGAGACTGGAGACATGTTGCAGAGTCCCAGTGCAGAGCAGTTAAGTGCTCAGCTACTAACAGAAGGGTTGGTGGTTTGAACCTGCTCAGAGATGCTTTGGAAGAAAGGCTTGGCCATCGACTTCCAGTCATTGAAAACCCAGTGGGGTACAGCTGTACCCTGTGATGTGAGGGTTGCTGTGTGGTGGAGGTGATGTGATGGCTCATTGAGTTTGGTTTTCCTTGGTTTATAGACATGTTGTCCTGAGAACTCCAGAGAAAAACCAGGGGCAAGGGGCGGGGAATAAAATAGATAATGAGAATGAATTAATCAGTGTTATGTGGAATGTATCTCGGTATCTGTGACGGCCACTTGAACTGGGCCGTGGCTCCCTGACTTTGGTGGTGGCATCAGCTGTGGTCTTAAGGACACTGCATCCCCCTATGCATGCACTCCCCCAAGTCCAAGCACTGGGGCCTATCTCCAGGGTTTTACCCAGCAAGCACAGTGTATCAGTGGGCTTCAGTGGAGTTGGTGGGCCCATGAGCTACATGATACATGAGTGACAGATTCATGAGAGAAAGGCCTTCTAGGGACAAGTCCATCTTCTGTGCACACACCTGTTACTCTCCAGACTGAGGCTACATGGCTCTTGTCATCCCATCTTGACCATGGACCTAGATCTGCCATTACTCCCGTGTCACTGTGATGTATAAATGTGAGATTGTGGGTGCAATAGAATGTTCACACTGTTGAGACAATTAAACCTGGGTCCAAATCTAAGGATTACCTCTGTACTCTCACCACACTCACCTTGTGTGAAAATGGTGCTGAATAAATGACGTATTTGCAAGTGCTAAATAGGTGTTATTTCTGTCCCTTCTCTACTTCCCACCTCAGTGCATGTTTGAAGACTGATGTGAACACCCCTGATAAACTCACTTCAGAAAAGAAAAAAAGGCAGGAGATAAGACAGAAGACTAATTCCCCCTCCCATGAGCCTAGGCCAGTGTGCCCTCATTGGCTCCATCACCCCATCCTTAGCCACCTCCCCACTAGGAGCTCACTGCCCAGCTCAGGCCCTCCTGGTTGCCCTGCACCTCTCCCCTTGTTCTAATTCACGCTCTTCCTTGGAGACTCCCTCCAAAGTTCAGTGTTTTTCTTTCCACTTCACTTCTACCCACACCGAGCTTAAGAAGGCAAAGGGATATAGTCATGCAGAAGAGAGAGGATTCACTAGCTTAGCGCAAAGCAGAAGGAAGGAGGGGCCTGGGACAGTGCAGAGGGCTTTGATTAAAAGCATCAATACGGGCTGCCTGCCTGCACCCTCACACACGCGCGATTCTAGCTGTTTCAAGCGAACACTTTAGGGGCCAGTCCTTTAACTAAGCACTTAGCCCTGGCAAAGTCATATCGCAACTGCCATCAAGAGAGGGGAAGGGAGTGGCCATTGGGTCTGTAAAGTCAGGACTCAGAACTCCTAGACTGAGAGGAAAGAAGAGAATGGTCTCTACAGACCCAGGCTCGGCCATAGATCAGGGGCTTTCACCAGATCAGCCTGGCAGTCTGTACACGTGGGCATATACCCACCTCCCAGACCCAGGTTCAGATAGAGGAGCTAAAGGCTCTTAGTAACAGGTGACAGTGGAAAGAGGCCTTGAAACCAGAGAGACAATTGAGCCTCTCCCACTAACAGTGCAATCACTCTGATTCTATTTCTTTGAGAAAGAAAATAAAGCCTAACTCCCATAACTGTGGTAATTAATTGAGACAGCATTTACACAGAGCCAAACCTGGCATAGAACTTGAACTTAAGAAATGTCACTTCCCTTCGAACAGTGGATCAGCAACAAGCTTTTGAGATTGAGGCCTAGAATCTGTTTACATTAAATGGAGGCGAATGGAGGGGTACATTCTTTCTGATCTGTAGCATCTACTGATTTTGACCCTAGGATTGTAGGAACTAATGCTGTGTTTGCATCTATGTGCAAAATCTGTGTGCCTGATATGTCTGTCTCCATGGTACATTCCTCAAGCACAGGGAGCATCTACCGCCTCTGTCAATCTAAAAGCACAGGTTCCCAAACTGTACTCCTCTGTACGATGTTACTAGGCGTTAATGCCCATAAATATCCCATAGGAAAATAAACTTGGGGAAAGATGCATTACACAAAGGTTAACTTATTTCTTTTTTCTTCGTGTACTAAAAGATACTGTAAATTCTCAAGATGGGAATATGAAGCTTTTCCCAAACAAAGTTGATCATTAGAAAATGTTCCTATTTTATTGATACTTTGAGTAACAACGCCGAGTCTCTATGTGTCGATGCTGCTGTTGTTCACTGCCACCAAGTTAGAGAAGGAGAGCAGCTGTGTGGAAAGACCATGCTAGGGAAGGGAGAAGTAGAGCAGAGGTAACAGGGAGGGAGTGGCGTCGGCACTCCACAGTGTCTGCATGAAAAGGCAGGTGGGACAGCTCCTTTGTCTGTTAGTTGGAAAAGACGGTCAAAGAAAGGATCCAACCATGAAAAAGATGCACTTTGTTTTAAAGATGTGTATAGATTCTTTGACTAATCTGTAGAAATTGAGTCATTTTCTGATTAAATGTAGTCATTTTTCTTGCAAAAACCTTGTCCACGATACAACATCTATAAATTCTGTCTTTATTATTATCTTTGAAATTGGATAAAATCTTTTGACACCTGAGAGGCAATCTGCCTGTAGAGGTTTTCTGGATTTTTATGATGTTTCCCAGGCTTTTTCTTTTGTCTCACCGGATCTTAATTTTACAGCCTCTTAGACAACTCTGGAAACTTTTCAAAATTCCACTTCATTTTTTGTAGAACTAATAACTCACTTTTTACAGTCCTATATCACTGGCTTATAGTATGATTCAATTATAAATTTATAATCACACGCATGGCTACCATTGCCCAGCTTGGATACAAACATCACTGACTCCTAGTTGGATGGGCATGCTGAAGAATAGCCTGGTCTGGTACATGCACAGATGGCAGTTGTGGTTCACAGAAAGAATGCCGAGCGGTGCGTGATCTCCAGACCTGGCAGCACAGAGATTGGCTCAGGGGACTTCTGTAGTAGATACTGATGTTCCTGCTCCTTTCTCTCCCGCGGGTAGAAGTGAGTGTCCTTTGATTCCTTTGGTCCTGTGTCTGAGGCTCCTCCTTGTTACAGCCAGTCTGGCATTAGCAGCTTCAAAGTGTATCCTGTTCTAAAATGCTCCTGAGATGGAGGTTAAATCCCAGAGCCTTTTTGCTGTCCAGCTGCAGTGCGATTGGAATGGTTTCACCCATTAGCTGCTTCCTTCTGAATTCCTGAAGAAACCAGTGACATTTTCCTGCCATTGCATTTTGGGTGGAAGAGGCGAAACTGTTGCTAGAAACAGTCATTCCTCAGCAAAGCCAGCTCGGGTGAGAGACCACGGACGAGGGCTTCCCCAGGGAGGGTGGCAGGGGGTGCATATGGAGAGACAGGGCTGTGCCTCCCCAGCTGCTGCCCCCCACGCACTGTGCTCCACATTCTGGCAGCCGCCTGGGCCTGCTGGGCCATTCAGAAACCTCTTTCTTACCTGCTCATTGCTGTCCTTCCTTGACAATTCTGTATGCTGCCACCACCCAGGCACATAAGTAGTTTCAGAAAACCTTTCTGTGCCACTGAGAGGAAGCCCAGCCCCAAGGGCTCTGTCATCCATCACTGAGCTCCTCACCGCAGTTCCCAGACTCAGTCTCGGTGCCTTCCATGCAGCTTCTCCTTGAAGATGCACAAGCCTCCCAGTGATGTTGATATTGTCATTCGTCTCGGCAACAAGACATCTGAGGTTCACAGAAGTCAACACATTTCTCTGGTCACATTGGTAATGAGCTCACTCAGGATTTAAACCAGAGATGTGTGCTCCAGACTCTAGACTCTTATCCACTACCCTGAGGAAATCTCAAACAACTCCCAGGCAGAGTGTGGGTGAAGCTAAGGGAGCCCTGATTTACAGCCAAGGCAGAGTCCTCACCTAGTTCTCAGACCTCACAGTGACTTCACAGCAACACTGCTCCACTGTCCCCTCCCTTCCTTGCCCCTTCACCATCTATCATACCCACATTTCATGTGACACCAGTCAGGGCCATAGTTGACTCAGCTCACCATTGCCACCCTCTACCCCCCCCCCACCTTCTAGACTGTTCTTCCTCCCAGACACGCAGAACGTACTCTGAGGCCTTGGTGGGATGACCCCCTTGCAGTCGGCAGAATCTGGGGCCTTCTGTGCATGGTATGTCTCTATCAAGAATAACTTAATACCAGAACATTCACTCTTTTAAAGTAGATACATCTGCAGTGGCTTTTAGTATATTTACAGAGTGGTGAAACCATTCCACTGTTCTATTCTAGCATTTTTCATCTTCCTAAGTAGAAGCCCCATTAGCAGTCACTTCCCCTTTCTCAACCCTGCCTGCCACAAATCTACTTTCTTAGCTTTTCATATATCTGAATCAAACACTAACATTTCATGTCTGACTCATTTCACTCAGCACAATATTTGTAAGATTCATCTAGTTTGTAGCGTACATCAGGATGTGTTTCTCTCTATGGCTGTAGCTGTTATTATTTTGTGCCATCAAGTCAACTATGACCCTATGCACAATAGCTCTGAACCCTGCTCTATTCTGAGCCAGTCTCACAGCTTCTGACATACCTACCGTCATTACCCCAGTGACTGCGCCAATCCATCTCATCCAGGGTTTCCTTTCCTGCACTTTCCTTCCACCCATCTAAGCATGATGTCCTTCTCCAAGGACAGGTGCCTCATGGCTGCATGCCCAAAGTATATGACATGGAGCCTCAAAATCTTTGCCTCCAAGGAACAGCTTGGTTTCACCCTCTCTAGGACAGACCTATTTGTTCTCTTGGCAGTCCCTGGTATATTCAATTCAATACTCTTCTCCAAAACCACAACTCAAGAGACATTGATTCTTCTTCTATCATCCTTAGTCATTGTCCAGCTCTCTAATGCACAGCAATTGCAAAGACTATGGCAGGATCAGGTGCACTTTAGTCTCTAGACTGACATCCTTGCTCATCAGCACGCTGGAGAGGTCTCTGACAAATTTTCCCAGTGCAGTTCATCTTTTGATTTCCTGAATTCTGGTGCCAAGAGTGTTGGTTATGGAACCAACCAAGTTGAAATTAACAATCTCAATCTCTTCTCCATCTGTCATGGTGCTGAGTTATATCCTTTGACTCTCCACTGGATGGACATAGCACATTTTGCTGTGGACATCTGTGTACTTTCGAGACTGTCATTATCTTTGAGATCCTGTGTCAGATTCCCAGCTAATGTCACACAGACCTAGTGGCTTCCTTGATGGGGAGGATGGGGCTGTGGCGGCATGCCATATAGAGTGCAAGGGTTCCTGGCCAGAAGCTATGAGTTAAGTCAAGGTCAAACCCTGCCCCTTGGTGTTGTTGTTGTCCCTAGTCACTCAGCAGACCTTCTGTGAGTGCCTCTCCTGTGTGCATTGTTGCCAACTACTCCTCTCTGATCCACAAGGTTCTCACTAGCTCAGTTTCAGAAGTGGATTGCCAGGTCTTTCTCCCCATATAGTCCATCATTCTAACCCCCAAGTCCCTAGAATTTGCCTTTCCATGAACAATGCTAAGAGAAATCTTGGCATTTTTAGGCAGCCTGTGGAGGAAGATGAAAATCCCCATGAATAAGAGGAATGAACCAAAGTTATGCCCTGTTCTTGTATAGGAATATCTTAAAAAAGTGAATAAAAATGTTTAAAAGGTGTATCTCGCCTGCTATAGGTAGGCGTGAGTCACACCTCAACAACAACAACAACAACAAAAAAAAAACCCTCAGAACTAGAGAGATAAGTGACATCTTGATAATAAGAGGAAATATTGAAGTGGTCAAGGACTTCATCTTAGAGCAAGGAAGCAGCAATCAAGAAATTAAAGGGCACATTGCAGGGCACATTGCATTGGGTAATTCAGCTGCTGAAGACCTCCTTAAAATGTTAAAGAGCAGATATTCACCAACCACCTTGAGGAAATGAGCAGCTTGTCCTGCTGAGAGAGTTGACACAACACAGCCCACAAAGAACACCTTCTGCGTCCTGCTTGGTGGGGAGTGGCTGGGTCTTACCAGTGCGCCAGTGGCAAGCTAAGGTGCTCCCATTGGTCTCTCCCATCCGGGCCACAGAGAAGTGAAGAAAATCAAAGCCATAGAAACAGTTGATCACAAAGACTAGTGGACTACTTTAATGTCAGCTCCACAACCTTGAACCCAGAAGAATTACCTGGTGCCTGGCTGCTGCTCCTGATGGGTCTGAAGAAGTTACATTAGAAGGTCCTGGCTTGAGTAGGAATAAAATATGGAGCACAACTCAACGTCTTAAAAAACCTAAGCTTATGGGTCAGATAGAGACAAACTGGTGGGAACCCCTCAAAATTGTGGCTCTTAGTCGCCCTTCAAAACTCAGTTTGCCAAAGACAAAGTTCAGCAGAAGACAGCAAGCATTAGAAAGAGGAAGAATGAAAATAAGATTTTGTACTAATTCATGGTGGTGGTGGTGTTATGTGCCATCAAGTCTACTACAACTTATAGTGACCCTATGAATAATGGCTCTGAACTCTGCCCTATCTTGAGCCAACCTCGCCGTCTCTGACACACGTGACCCTATGACCACAGTCACATCTCATCCAGGGTCTTCCTCTCCTGCTCTGTCATTCCACCCTTGTAAACATCATGTCCCTTACCAAGGACTGGTCCCTCCTGAAAACATGTGCAAAGTATGTGAGATGGAGTTTCAAAATCCATCCCTCATAGGAGCAACTTGGTTTCACCCTCTCCAGGACAGACCTCTGTTTGTTCTCTTGGTCGTCCATGGTGTATTCAGTATTCTTCTCCGGCACCACAACTAATTCATAGCTTGGTATTAAATTAGTACAAAGCTTTGTATTTTCTGCTCCTCCTGAGCTAAGATCAGCTTCATGGGAAGCACACAGGTGCTGGTTGGTATTGGAAAATGAGGAGAAGGACATTTTGAGGAGGGAAACTTCCTAGCAGATGCGTCTTTCAGGCTCCTGACTCCTTTGAAAAGCTCATGATTTGATGTTTATAGAGGTGAGCACCACTTCAGGGGCCTTGATCCAGAAAACCAGATTCAGAAAGGCTGCTTTGTCTGGGGCTTGCAAGAAAACCCACTGGGAGTGTCAAGAGGGCCACAGAAACAGAAAAGTTACAGAGTCCTCACTCACCAAGCTCAGAGTTTTGCCTAAGTATGGTCTGCCCACAAAAACCTCTCGTTTTCCTTTTTGGAGCCCTGTGTATCCCCTCTCCCCTGCACCTGAACACAGACCTTTAGCTAAATTGGTCTTTGGGGCTGGCCAACCTTATAAAGCAGCTTGCTTCTATGAGAAAATGTGATCTAAGTTCCAAATAACGTATCTATTCACTAACATCAGAATTTCAGGTATGAGACATGATTTCAGCACTCAGGGGGCTGATGATTTAATTACAGGAATAAATTTCACACAGAAACCATAAGAGACCAGCACATGATGTCATCCAGTGCTGTCACGCAGGCCCAGTGTGCAGGGGTCTGAAGAAGGGGGAGCACTGCAGATGAGAGGCCCTGGCCGTCAGTGCTGGGCAGACACTGCCAGGATGTCCAGGACAGAGCATCAGATTTCAAAAAGCCCATGGAAAGTCATGTCCAGAGAAGGGCAGCCAGAAAGGGGAAATGTTTGTTCAGAGGACTCTAACAGGAAGCATGCTCTGTGAGGAATGCCTAAGGGACTGGGCTCTTGGGCCTGTAGGAAACCACAGTGTCGCATACAAGGAAGCCCAGTGACTGTTCCTCAGGGCAGCATGCTGCTGTGAAAGGAATATGGGCTAGAAATGTTCAGATAGGCCTGAGTTTGATCCCAGCTTCATTTCTCTGATGTTACATTTCTCTTCATAAAGTGAAGATAATAACAAATAAGGAGTCCCTGGTTACTGTAGTTGGGTACCGTACCTGAAAAGACTTAGAGATCTATTTCAAAAGCAGCCACTGAAAACTAGGGAGCATAACACGACCCTGGTACTTGTGAGTTCTGTGAGTCAGAGTTGACTAGCCATAATTGGAGGGTTGTAATGGTGAAGCTGCTGGGGAAGGTGCTAAGAGAACAGCTCCTCACAAGCGGTCCAGGGCAGAGAGGAGGTGGCTGTGGCAGGATGTATGGAACAGAGGAGACAAATCCCGGCTCTGCCTCTAACCACTTGGGCAAGT
>NW_006399870.1:2798177-2823541 GCF_000299155.1 Elephantulus edwardii
GGGGGGGGGTGCGTGCGCATGTGTGTGTGTATGTGTGTTCATTCTTTAAGCTCTGTCTCTTAAAACTGTAATAATGTCTATATATTTTCTTTTTTAATTTTTAAACAAGTTTATAGTTATGTAGATTTTCCCCACACTTTTCTTCAGTGACATTATGTTTCATATAATCATTCCCATACATTGTATTTTATAAAATTAATCCATATTGGGATGTGTCCACTATTTCTCAGTTTTTTCTGGTCCCCACTGGATCCTTCCCATTTTCTTTTTTATTATTATTAATTTTCAGGAAAATTTACAGAGACTTTAGATTTCCATTCATTCATTGTTGCATTTTTCTCTCTGCCCACCCCTCCTCCCAGTTCATTCTTCTCTTTGAAAAGTAAAATTCTTTCATTGTGATGTCTATATTTCATAGATGATAAGGCGGTCTGGTCTCTTAGTGGTAAGGAGTTGTGCTACCAACTCGAAGGTGTGCAGTTCAAATCTACCAGCTGCTCCCCAGAAGAAAGTTGGGCAGTCTCCTCGTATGTGATTTACTGCCTCTGAAAACCACTGCAGGGGCATTTAGGAGTCAATTCTGACTCGAGGTTATGCCACAACAATGCTTCATAGATCCCCTTAATGAGGATCCATGCCAAGCACTTAGCAGAGTACCTTAAATACTCCAGATGTTTGCTAGAAGTTAGCCAGAAAGTGTCGGCATCCCACAAGTGGCAGGAGCTGTTGGTAATTGAGCCAGTTCCAGCAAACTTCCACGTACCTTCAGAGCACAGGCTGTTTTGGGGTTGGATACATTATGGGAGCCAACTTGAGTTCAGCAGAAAGACCTTCCCAAGCAGCTGATCCAAGTGCCCATCATTTCTCAGGGTGGCACATGTGGAAAATTATAGTAAGTCAGACTAGCTGCTGGCTAAAGGCGGTGCAGGGGAATGTCACTGCTCCTAACCTCACAGGACACTCTTGGCCTGAGGACACCACTGTGCTCACACCCTAACTCATCTGAGCTACCCAAGCTGCAGAGCACCCGGGCTGGGGGACCCTTACTGTGCAGAAGAGGCTGAGCTCAGGGACCTCCAGGGCTCTGGACAGAATTGAGATGCTGGCCAACCAGGTTTGCTGGAGAAGGTGAGATTTGGGCTAAACAGATTGCTAGGATTTAGGGTTGTGTTGTTGATTTTGTTGTTGTTAAGTACCATCATCAAGTCTACTCAGCCCACAGTGACCCCGCTGGGTCCTGTACAAATTCTGCCGTGCCTCAGCCCATCTCATTGAGGTCTTGCCTCAGCCCTGAGTCACCGTGTCAGCCCATCTCATTGAGGTCTGTGTAGTAAGAGCAAGAGAAGGTGTTGTTTGGGTTGAGAATTTGCTCATAAATGATCAGTAACAACCTCTTAAATGTCCTTACTGGTCCTATGATTCTTGCTGAAAAAAGTGGTGACTTCTCCTTCCAACTGGATATGAACATGAAAACCTCTTCACTTTACTTTTCTCTGTATTGGCTTGGGGCCCTATGTGGTTGTTTACCTTGACCATTGCTGTCTGTATTTGCAGGGCTTTGGTGTAAAGTACACTGGGGACAGGGAGAGGAGGTGTTTGGAAGTCAGGCAAACTGATTCATGGCTGCACTCAACACTCTGAATCAGAGAGGCACTAGGCCTCAGCCTCCCTGCGTGTAAGATGAGCATTTTCTCCCAGCCACCTGCAGTGTAGGTATGCAGGGATACAAACCCCCCAGAATCTGTCCTGGACTTCCAGGAAGGATGATACAGAGTATCTGGTGTGCCCTTGAGCAGCCACAGTGTCCGATTGGAGCAACTTTGGCAGTTTGAGCTGCAGGGAGTCTTCAGATAAAGAGACAAGATTTAGGGAGTTCTGGTGGCCCAGTGGCAAGAAGCTGCACTGCAGTACCGGAGGTACTCAGTTTGAATCCACGAGATGCTCTCCTGGAGAAGGAAGGGCAATCTCCTCCTGTACCAGTCAGATCCGATTTGATGATACAAACAAAAAAATAATAAGATAAAATTAAAGTTTTTTAAAAAGAGACCAGATCTGTGTCCCTTTGAAGACAATAGACCCACTGGCCATGGGGTCAGATGGAGCTGCACTGAGAAGAGAGCAGAATGGACACAGCATGATGACAATCTCCGGGAGCCTGCAGAACGCTGAGCTTCCACTTACGAAATGGTATGAGGAGATTTATAGCCTCACGACCTTCATGAAGCATGAGACTCAGGGAGTACAAAACACCGCTGGTGGAGATGTGTGGGAGCTGGAGAGGTCCCAGGGCATTTAGGACATAGACTGTATCCTAGACACTCCAGAAAAATCTGATGGGAGGGAGATCAGTCAGAGAAACAGCTTCGAGGTTTCACAGAGCTAGAGACACGTACATCAAGAAGAATATTTATTTTCTTTGTTAATTTATTTCTTTATTTACCAGACTCAGAGCTGACCACAGTTCCCTATTTTGCAGCTGAGGAAAACTGAGTGTCTTGGTTTCCTAGGACTGCTCTCACAGAAAGACCACAGCTGAGTGTCTTAAAGGACAGAAGTTAGTATGTGCCAGGATTTAGAAAGCTAGAAATCCAAATTCAGTGTATGGTCTGAGGAGGAGAGGCGTCTCTATTTCATCTTCTCGCAGCTGGCAATTCTTGGAGATCCTGGATCAACAAACTCATCTGCCTCCACCATCATCAGATAGGCTACTTTCCCCCATTAATCTTTGCTTCCATGTCTGATCTAATATTTTCCTAGAAGTGATTAGATAAGGATTCAACCTTCACTGATATGTCCCATTAACATGACCAAGAAAACCCGAGTCTCAAATGGGAATCAGGTTGAAGGGTTGGGATTCCATCCTCTATTCTGTAGAGGACACACTTGGATCCGTAACAGAGTGAGGTGTCAGGCCTGTAGGGACAGGAGGAGGCACACCAGTAGTCTGGCTCTAACGTCTAAATCCTTCCTGGCACTTCAGTGCTGCTCTGGCCTCCTCAGAGAGCTGGCCTGTGTGCTCTGATGGACTCTCAGGTCCCTCCTGCTCCTCTTCCATGAATACATACTAGGTAGTCGGCTGCCAGCACCACACCCTGAGAAAGCAAGGCTTCTGGGCTTCAGGAAGAATCACTATGATTCTGAATCACTGACATGATCTCCACCTTCTCCCTGTGCATACCCACATCCACAGACACATGCAAAGCAATTGGTGAGAATTGGGTACCCCTGTCTTCGCTCACACAGCAAATAGGCACTGAATAGTGATCACATACTGGACCTTTTCTTTGGACAATGAAGTGGGGTGAGAAGAAAGACACAGTCCCTTTTCTCAAACAGTGTTCATCCTGTCTAGATGGAAGACAGATGCAAGCCAGGTAACCCTTGAAGTAAGCAGTCCTGGGTAAGCTGGCTCTCATAGCTCATGGGCAGAGGGCCTGGGAGAGAAGGAGCATCTTGGCTTAATGTGCAGAGTCATTTTGAGATTTCAGCAAAGTGAAGAATAGGATAGCAGTAGATTTTTGCCTTGAAAAACTATATAGTGGTGAAAATGAGTGGTGGCCTAGCCAATATGGAGATGTGCTGATACCTCAAAGGCTGCGTGTCTCCGGTGGTTCAAATCTGTCAGGCACTTCATACAATTTACAGCCGTGGAAATTCGCCAGAGAGTCAATTCCAACTCAATGGCATTGAGCTAAAGTTGTTGGGGTTTTTGTGGGGTTTTTTTTTGTTGTTTATTTGGTTTTTAATTTCAGTTACACAGAACAACTGTGGATGGATCCCACAGTCAAATGTGGAGTAAATTTTTTTTAAATCCCGCAGTTACCTCCAAGTCGTTACTGTCTTGTGACACTCCTTGTGTGTCAGAGTAGAACTGTGCTCCGTAGTGTCTGGTTGATTTTTCAGAATTAAATCCTCAGACCTTCTTTCCACAGAGTGAAATACCATATGCTATATAAATTTCATTTCTAGGAAGTTCAGAAATAAGGTAAAAAATTAGCATAATGTTAAGAATATAGCATACATAGTAAAAGAAAGAAAGAAAGAAACTGCCATAAACATCAAGTTCTTTTTGGGGAGAATGGGGCAGGACTTCAAACTGGTTCTTCCAAACTCAGTCGTAGCCAACAAAGTGAAACCCCAGTTTGTCAAATGTGAATATACTGAAACAATACTGGAGAAAATTATAGGTCATTGCCCTGCTAGCAAAGCATATGTGTTGTATAGCAATCAAATCTCAAATATCAGAGTCAGAAACAACAGTGCCTGGCTCAAAGACGGTGACTCGCCATGCCGTGCTGAATGGTGTCACTCTGCAGAGTGCTAGACAGACCAGGCGCCGACAGCAACCATGGAAGGACCCCTTCCCTCTCTCCTCAGTCATCCTCTACAGCGCTTTGACCCGTGATCTCTCCACTTCTGGTTATTGTTCTAGTACCCACTCATTTCAGAAATTCAGGTCCGTTCTGGTTGTGCTGCATTAGCCAAAGTTGAACCAGTTTAAACTGGTTTGAAGCCGTAGGATGTAAGAAAGGAGGCCAGTGATGCAAGGACAAGGAGTGGAGACTGCCGGGTGGTGGTGGTATTCTGTCTCCGCAGCATTAGCCACGTGGATGTTTGCTTTGTGGTGACACATCAGGCAACACATTTTTGCTTTTGTACTTCTGTGTACACAACATTTTAAAGGAGATGGTGGTAAAAAGAATGAAAAGGCTGAACTGGGAAAATTACAGTAGACAGGGAACTTGCTTGTGTGTCTCTAACTTTCATTCATTAATACCAAGGAGCACCCTTTCATCCACGGTCTCTTAGCTTTGATGATACACAGTACTTTCAGGGCCCTTCACCATTCTGTCCTCTGTCCTTCAGGGAGTGGTTCCATACCACCAGGGCTGTGGCATGCAGGGGCCACGTCTCACCCAGAGGTCAGAAATGTGGAGGGAAAGAGGTGAGTGTTTCTTCCTGTGGGACTAGTTGTAGAAGGAAGATGAGAGAGAAGGTCACACATTTAAGGTCTGCTCCTGACATGGGATCTGTTGATGACAGCATGGTGCTGATCCCCATGTCCTGTGTGACCCTTGATGGCCTGGCTTGGCCTCGTGGTTAGATCTAGATGTGGAGTCTTGGGACAAGGACAGTCTCGGGATGGACTTTCAGTGAAAGAAGCCATGGCAGTTCTACAACTCAAGCCAGGACTCACGGTTCAGAACAACTAAACATCATTCAGGCCCAGGACCTGGAGCAGAACCCTCTCTTCATACTGAAATGAGCCTTCAGCTTCAGTTTAGCCCAGAATAGCTTAAGTGTTGAGTCTGTAAAGAGAGATGCCAGAGAGAGGTGGGAAAGTTTAAGTTACGTTTCAAAAGAACTTCTTGGTGGCAATTGTGATGTGATGAAACATCTCTTCTTGTTGTTGTGTGCCATCAGATTACTTGCAACTCATAGAGACCCTATATAAATTAGCTCTGAGCCCTGCTCTATCCTGAGCCAATTCCACTGCCTCTGGTACACATACCCTCATTACCCAGTTATTGTGTCAATCCTTCTCATCCAGGGTCTTCTTCTCTTGCACTGTCCCTCAACCCTTCCAAGCATGATATCCTTCTCCAAAGACTGGTCCTTCCTAGCAACATACCCAAATTATGTGAGATGGAGTCTCAAAATTTTTGCCTCCAGGGAGCAGCTTTTTTTCATCCTCTCCTGGATAGACTTGTTAATTCTCATGGCAGTCTATGGTATGTTCAATACTTTTCTCCAGCACAACTCAAAGGCATTGATTCTTCTGTCATCCTTGGTCATTGTCCAGGTCTGTGATGCATAGCAAGTAATTGTGAGGACCGTGACCTGGATCAGGTACACCTTAGTCTCTAGACTGACATCATTGCACTTTAGCACTCTGGAGAGGCCCCTGACAGTAGATTTTCCTAATGGAGTCTGTCTTTGATTTCCTGATTGCTGGTACCAAGAGTGTTGATTGTAGGACTTAGCAAGCTGAAATTGCTAACAATCTTTATCTCTTCTCCATCTATCATGATGCTGTCAATCAACTTAATATAAATACTGCAGTTCTCTCCTCCGGAGACTGAAACATCAAGCAAATCTGGGAGGTCCTAGCATACTTAACGAAGGGAGTCACTGGAAGACTGTATTCTTTACCTGTGTTAGTGCGTACAGTCATGCCCAACTGCAAAGAGACAGTCACTATTTTATAATTCCCATTTTAAGCCAAGCAAATTAAGGATTGGAAACATCAAATAACAAATTGCAATGTCAGATGGATCTTGGCTGAAAGCAGTAGCAGAAGGACGTGTATTTGTGTTTCATTGACTATGCAAAGGCTTTTGACTGTGTGGATCACAAAAAACTATGTCTAACATTGTGAAGAATGGGAATCCCAGAACACTTGATTGTGCTCATGTGAAATCTGTACCTAAACCAGGAAGCAGTCATCTGAACAGAGCAAGGAAACACTGCATGATTCAAAATCAAGAAAGGAGTATGTAAGGGATATGTCTTTTCTCCATAACTTTTCAATATGTATGCAGAACAGATCATTCAGGAGGCTGGGCTTTATGAAGGATAATGTGGCATCAAAATTAGAAGAAGACTCATCAACAGCCTGTGTTATTCAGATGATACAACCTTACACTAAAACTGAGCAGAACTTCAAGAATTTGCCGCAGAAGGTCAAGGACTGAAGTTTTCTATATGAATTGAAGCTCAACATCAAGAAAACAAAGATTCTCACCACCAGTCCAATTGGCAGTATCACGATAGATAGAGAAGAGATTGAGATTGTTAACATTTTCATTTTACTCAGTTCCACAATCAACACTCTTAGCACTAGCAGTCAGGAAATCAAAAGGCAAGTTGCTTTGAAATGGTCTACTGTCAGGGCCTCTCCAGAGAGCTAAAGAACAATGACATCAGTCTGAAGCCTCAGGTGCACCTGATCCAGGCCATCCATGGTCTTCTCAATTGCTTGCTATACATATGAGAGCTGGACGATGAGTAAGGTTAACAGAAGAAGATGCCTTTGAGCTATGGTACTGGAAAAGAGTATTGAACTTGCCATGGACTGTCAAGAGAACAAACAGGTCTGTCCTGGAGAGGGTGAAACCAAGTTGTTCCTTGGAGGCAAGGATTTTGAAAGTCTGTCTCACATACTTTGAGCATGTTGCCAGAAGGAAGCAATCACTGGAGGACATCTTGTTTGGAAGGGTGGGGGATCCATGCAGGAGAGGAAGACCCAGATGAGACCGAATGACTCAGTGACTATGGCAATGGAAGCATTTGTGTCAGAGATGGTAAGATTGGTTCAGGATAGGGCAAGGTTCAAAGCTATTGTGCATAGGGTCACTATGAGTCTTAGTAGACTCGATGGCGCATAACAGCAACAAATTGGTGGCACATGCGGTAAGAGGTAGACACGGTGCTGGGCCCCACCTCCAAAGGCCATGCTGTCAGCCATCAGACCACATGCTCAGTCATCTGGGCCTCCATGCTGGCCCTGAGAAAGCTCTGTGACTCTCTGGTCTCTACTGTATTTCTTCTTCAAGAAAGATTTATTTGCTTCCCAGGAGCTGTGGTCTGAGCCCTTTCTTTCCAACTGCAGAGGACTTCTTCCAAATAGTGATCAGAGAGAAACTGCTGTGGCTTTATGGCTGGCCATGATCTCATCTGATTCCTCTTCTTGTACTTGGCCACAGAACCTTGCCAATTGCGCTAAAAGTAGCACTGACTGCATCGAGGTCTGTCCAGGAGCCAGGACTATTTTGATGCTGTCCTCGGGAATCATCTGGTCTGTGGCATGTACAAGCTGGACTGTTCCACAAACACTCAGATGTGGTGCCAGGAATGTTCTGGATGGCCCAACTGTCCCCAGAGCTGGGCCATGCTGCCGCTCCCCTATAGCCTCCACCATGTGCCTCCTGAGATGACTGGTTCCAGAAAGGATGCATAGTGGGGACTTTCACTGAGTAATGACAAGGTGTTTCTAGTCTTCACTGTAAGAGCAATTAGACCATTACTGGGACACTTTTACCCCGTTCCGTTAATGAGAACATGTCGATGTGTGCATTTACATTGTGCAGAGGAATGGTGGTTTCATACCAGAAGGCTCCCTAGAGATGATGCTGTTGCTGCTGTTGTTGTTGTTGTTGTGTACTCGCGAGTCAGAACTGACTCAAAGCCCCCAGCAGGTTTTCAGAGGCTGTAAGTCACACAGGAGATTGTCCACCCTTCTCCCCACCTGTGGACAGGCAGTGCTTCTCCTACCACCGGGCCACCAGAGCTCTCTTCACTAGAGATAACAAATGATCCAACAGAGAAGGGAAGCATCTGAATATCCAAGAGATCTTCATCTGGCTGACTTAGCCCTAAGTCCTATTGAAAGACTTGTTGATATAATGTCCAGCTCCTCCTCTCTCTTTAAAAACCAGCTGAAGTCCAGCTGACCCCACCCTCCTCTTACCATCCACTGAGTATTTAGCACAGTCTGTCCTTTAACAAAGGACCCCTAGTGGTATAGAGGATTAAGTGTAGGGCTACTAACTGAAAGGTTGGTGGTTCGACTCAGCCACTGTTCTGTGGTAGGAAGATCAGGCTTTGGGACCCTGTAAGGCAGTTCTCTATGCTAAATAGTCACTATGAGTGGGAATCAACGCAGCCTCGGTGGGTTGTATCCTTCAGTGGTGTGCTTGTTCTTTGTCTGTGGCCTTTCCGACTAAGGTGAGAGCTCTTGTTATGCACCACTGAGTTAGAACCAACTCATAGCGACCCTCCACTGGGCTTTCAGAGGCAATAAATTCCACAAGAAGAATAAATCCCACGGAGAAGCTGGTGGATTCAAACCACCTGTCTTTGGGATAGCAGCGCAGCTCCTTACCACTAGGCCGCCTGAGCTCCCAAGAGCTCTGTGGTTGGGTCGTTTCCACTTACTGGCCCTGAATGCTGCAGGCAACAGGGCTGGGTCTTGTCAACACAAGTGGACAGGCCAGCCTTCTCTGCATAGCAAGCTAGTGTGCCCTGATGTCTTCGTGCTACTTTCCTCATGTGTTCTGTACATGGACACTGAATGTCAGCTCTTTGCCTGTCACTACTGGACCCTAGAGATGTCATGCCTAATAAAGCTGAAGCCCTGCCCTAGAGCTGTTGTGTCAAATGGGACACAGATACCATACCAACACCAAATCAGTTGCCATTGAGTTAACCCTGACTAGTGGCAACCTCGTGTATGTCAGACCAGATCTGCACTCATGTCTTAGTTTTCTAAAGTAAATTGCCAAGCTTTTCCTACTAAACACCTCTGAGTAGATTTGAACCACTAACATAACTTTTGTTGGTAGTTGGTAGTTGAGCATTTAACCGTCTCTGCTACCAAGAGTCTCGACTGTCATTCAGGCTAAATGTAGTTATTAGAAATCAGCAATGACTAACTCAGTCTCAGCGAGCTGGGGAAGGCCTGACAGAGAATTTTATCTGTTTCAGATTGTCACAGAAGTTTGGAAATGTAGGTGGTGGGAAGCTGGGGGAATGAGTATTCAAATGGAAAGGATGTCTTGTGTAAAGGCACAAAAACATGAAGGGCCCAGTGATGCCCAGTAAGGGCAAAAGCCACTCAGTTGTCACTGCTGTGTTCACAGACCAGCTGGTCCCCTGCTTACTGGGGACAGTGGACCCTGGAATTGGAGGAGCCAGTGTCGGAACTACAGAGCCATGCTCCCTCCACCCCTTGGGGCCCCTGTGACTCCTCCCAGCCTCCCCACTGCTCCTTCCCAATTAGAGTGGATTTGACTCCTGTGACACTGATGTGTTTCTTTCTTGTTAGAATCTTAATATTGTATGAATCACAAGTCCCACTGCCCAGCCTGGCAGGCAGGGTCAGAGGTGTGAATTAAAACAACACGTGGCCCTGATGGCTTCAGTCAGGGCCGGCTGAAGCCAGCTGAAGAGGTGGTTTCCCTTTATCACTGGTAATGAGAGTATTACCAAGGGCATTGATCTCAAACTCTACCCTCAGAGCACTTTAAGCACCTTGCAGACATCACCCAATCATAATAGCCTTAAGAAGAACCCTTTCACCGAGCACTTTACACGTAGTATTTCATTTACTCATTAAAGGACTTTAAGATATAAGGTTTAATGACATATCCGGGACCCCACAGCCAGTGATGCTAAGAGGCAGAATCTGAGTCCCAGTCTGATTCTAAAATCCAAACACCACTTCAGAATGCTAGCTTGAACATAAAGAATCATTCTGGCTGGAGGGAATTGGCCAGGCTGATTCTCTGGACTGTGAGCCTCAAATCTTGCCAACCCTCCAGGGCAAATCTCAGACCCTACATGCCTTTATTTATGCCTGTCATGTTCCAGAGACAGTGCTTAAGTCTGGGAAAGACACAAAGACGCACAGCAATAAAATTACATTGATTAAAGGTAGGATTACACAGCCAAATAATGGAATTCCTGTCAACAGTTGTTGTACACTTGTAAAAAGTTGAATTAGCGAATGTTATGTGATAGATGTATTTACAATAACAACAGGGAGGGGAAAAAGAGTAGCTCTTGAGGCTGCTTAGATAGAGCCAAACCAAGGATTTTCTCCCTTGATTTGAAGTTTGGGAATCACAGTTTTATGAGACATCTCAGCTAATTGACCTACTAGCATGTTTAGGTTTCTGTTCTGAGATTGATGTGTAGTGCCTGGGGTCTTAAAAGCAGACACCCAAGGCATATCCAAGGTCTCTATTTACTGCAAGCAATAGAGAAAGACAGCATATGTGAAATAGGAGGAAGGTGTGGAACGTGGGGCTAACAGCCTCCATGAACAGCTGTCTCCTTTGCCAGGGGACCAGAAGAACTGGATGGGGCCAGCTACCTTTACCAAGCATTTGTTTCAGAGATTCCTATAGAAGGATCTTGATCAAAGAGGTGAGAGAATGCAGAACAGAATTTCAAATTATAATGGAATCCCGAGTTTCTGGAGCCACAGAAACTGGATGAACCCCTGAAACTGTTGCCAAAAGTTAAAATGTAAAGTTTCAATGAAAATAAAGTCCCCATGAAGTCTTCTAAAAGACCAAATGTTGATGTTGTTGTTGTTGTTGTTAGGTGTTGTTGCTCACAGTGACTCTATGAACAACAGATCTGAGCCTAGCCCTGTCCTGGGCCAGCCTCACCATCTCTGTTAGACTTGAGCCTGTTGTTACAGCCACTGTGTTGATCCATCTTGTCTTCCTCTTTCACTGACTTGTTCAAGCATGATATCCTTTTCCAAGGACTGGACCCTCCTAACAACAGTCTAACTTAACTAGTAAAGAATGTCAGCCTCGAACAATATACTAATTTAAGATTTGTCTATATGGGAGCAGCTTGATAGGAAGAACTCAAAAGACTAGATCGAAATCTTAGAAGGCAGTGAATTTATGATAATGTGGAGTGAGGAGGGGCTCAGAAAAGGAGGGTGAGCGTGACCCAAAAAATGTCATCAGTGTCACTGAAATGTACTTGAATAGGTGTATATTTTTACTGTGTATAGCATTATCAACAACCACAAAACTAAAGGAGGAAAGAGAAAAGAAAGGAGGGTAGGTGTGGACACCTGTGTGGTATAGGAAAACTATTTTGGTCTCAGTCTTTGTTCCCGTGAAGTAACCATGGGTGTAACTGAGGTGCCTTTATCTGAAATCTCCAGACCACAGCTACAGATTTGCACTAGCAAGAGGGTGGGGAGGTTAGACCAGAAAGACTCCCCCCACCTTTAAGCCAATGTCACCTAACCTGTTTCCCAACCACTGCCTGACTCTAAGCAACTCTACAAGATGAGAAAACCCTCCCCTAGAGTATCCAAAGCTGTATTACAGAAGCAGACTGTCACATCATTTTCCTATGGTGGATTCAAACTGCTGACCTTTCTGTTAGTAACTCGGTGCTTAATCCACAATGCCACCCATCATGCGGATGCCGTGATTCTTCAGTCATGATTGGCTAACCGAAGTCCTGAGCATGAAGCACCCTCTTTGAGACGGAGGGATCTCCCCCACCTTACCCTGGCTTCTCTTCCTTACAATGATCCTGATTTTTTTCTTTTGCTGTAATAAATCTATAGTCCTAAATATAGTACTTTCAAAGGTCTGTGGTTTATTCCAGTGAATTAGCAAAAGCAAAGTGGCAGGAGGAGCTGGGAGATGAATATGAGGGAAGCCAGAGGCATCTCCCAAGATTGTGAGTGCTACCTGTCCTGTGGTGGGGTAGGGGAAGACCTCAGATCTGTGGTCTGAAGTTTGGGGTGTCATATGACGTCATGGGAGTTCTGGTGGCATAGTGCTTAGGGAGGTGCCCCGCTAACCAAGGGCAGTACCCCTCTGACAGTTCAAATCTACCAGCAGCTTCGCGGGAGAAAGATGAGCAGTCTCCTCTCATGCGATTCACAGTCCCTGAAACCCTCTAGAGGGTCAGCTCAGAGTCCCACTCACCAGCAGGGAGTTTACGTGGACCTCATTACCACTGCAGCTGGCGTCTGCCCATTTGACAGATCCTCTTAAAGGTTGTGGGGTCTCCCTGTCTCTGGGTGTCTAGTGTCAGAGGTGCCACATGTGCTGCTCACATCAATGATGATGGAGAATTGAGGGGGATCTCATACTCCTTACAGTCTGCTTCTTACCCCAGGAACTCTCTTCCCACTGTCACCCAGACCTTGCCTGCCCTTTGATACGGCCCATTCAACCTCCACCACCTCCCAGGCCCATAGCAATACCACCTTCCTGAAACCTTTGAAGGGGCGTGTTAGGCAAGCCACAGTGTCTTTTATGCTATACTCCCTTTCACAGAGCTGTCTTTTGCCTCTTTAATCTGTGGACAACATTGAAGATAGAGAAATGAGCAGGGCGTGGTCCCTGCTGTCATGCAGGCCGAGGGGAGAGGCCGACATGCCGTCCCAGGTGTACTGAAGTGTACTGGAGCCAACTTAGATGGTTTCACCACTTAATCAACCATTCATCTCCACAGATACACTCACGCAGCCTTGGTCTGCCTCCCGTGACTCATGGAGGAGGAAGGGTCAGGAGAGGAAGAACTGAGTTCCAGTCAAGGATACCCATTTGTGTGATGTGGGCTTAGTCATGAAGCTTCTGCATCTATATAGTGTATAGACTTGGTATTCCCACCTGCCTTTTATCTTGGCAGTGGCAGCCTTTTTTAAATGACATTCAGTACGAGCAAGCATTTTATAGGTTTTAAAGTACTATCCAAGCAATAAGGAACTCTAGTGGTAAGAAACTGTGCTGCAATCCCAAAGACATATGTTCAAGTTCACCAAATGCTCCACAGAAGCGTCGGCAATCTCCTCCTGTGTGATTTATGTTCTCTGTAAACATGCTGGAAGGTTAGCTGTAGGTTGATTCTCACCCAATGGCAAACAACAACGCAACATAAAAACAGTAGATATGATTTCTTGATTTCTAGGAATGTCAAACATATATTTGGGTTGGTTGTTGTTGCCGTGTGCCATCAAGTCAGAGCCAGCCTCAACGAACCCTCCAGCAGGTTTTGAGAGGCAGTAAATTGCATGGGAGGAGATTACCTATCTTGTAGTAGTTTGTGGGTTTGAACCAGGTACCACTATGCCACCAGGGCTCCCTTACCTCTGGATATATAGTAAGAATTCAAGTGTCAGGCCATGTAAGGTGAGTTGATTGGTGCGCTGTTTGCCTCACTTCCTGTGGGCCTTTGAGAGCCCCTCGTGAGTGCTGTGAGCATATAAGAAGGATGTGAAGGTGTCTTGGAAGCCAGGAATATTGAACTGTACTTACTCTTGGGAACCACTGTGGTTCTCTGCCCCCATTGGGGAGGGTTAGTTAAATCGGGGGGCCCTGAATGTGGAATTGCAGACAAGCCCTACATCCACTCCGTTCAGGGCACAAACTTACCTCCATTTCGGCTTTCACACCACTCTAACTACCGTGTCCATAATGCTGTGTCCACTCCTCATTAGCCCTTCACTTCTCATTTCAGCATCCCTATCCTACAGAGGATGAGAAGAGGCAGATTGCAGCTCAGACAAATCTCACCCTCCTCCAAGTGAACAATTGGTAAGTTACCATCACCTGCCCACCGATGCACAGACCCAGAGGTCATTTGCTTGGCAGGGGGTGGTGGCTTAGCAGAAGAGACTGGCTTTCTCAGTCCTGCCTGAGTCCCTGCCCATCAGTCTTCTCACTGGGGCCAGAACCTGTAGCTTTATCTGCAGCTCTTCAGTGCCCTCTGCTGGCCATCTGCATCAGAGACCTCCCCGGAAGCTTCTCGCTGGACAATGCAGTCCCTTCTGCACTGGGAAAAGACAGGACTGCTCATGTCCATGGACCAGAGGGGCAGCCAGTGGTCACTCTGTACACCTCCTAGCGTGGCCTGGACACCAGTGGAAACACTGCAAAGCTGGAGTATGAGCAGAAGAGGTGGCTCTCTGAGGCCCCAGGAATCGTGGGTGTCCATTCTTTGGTCTGCCTAGGCAGAGACACAGAGCCAGGTCTGACTGGATGGACCCAGACCTAGGAGTGGGGACTCATCATCTGAGCCCCTGTTCCTCTGGAGAGAAGCCAGGTGTTGGCACATGTGCTGAGACTCCTCCATCTCTCTTCAATCCTGGAGGGTCTGAAACAGACTTCTCTGACCCCTCCCCACACATCCTTCCCTTGACACTTAGAGGTAACCATGCTGTAGATTATTTCGTGGGTGCCAGAGCTCTTCTTCCCACTGGGGTTCAGATCTGAACCCTGATTTGATTTGTACAAGATTCATAGGTTGGGTATGAAGGTCTGAAGACCACTTACATCTCTGCACCATCCTTTACCTTCCTGGAGCCCAACCTCCTGCCCCGCCGTCACCACCCGATCAGTGACTAACCAGGTCTCCACCTTCTACCCTGACAGGTTCATTAACGCCCGCCGGCGCATCCTGCAGCCCATGCTAGATGCTAGCAACCCAGACCCTGCCCCCAAAGCCAAGAAGATCAAGTCGCAGCACCGACCCACCCAAAGATTCTGGCCCAACTCCATCGCTGCGGGGGTGCTGCAGCAGCAGGGCGGAGCCCCCGGAGCAAACCCCGATGGTGAGGCCCAGGACCAAGGGGGCGCGGGTGTGGGAAGCTGCACAGAGATCCCGCTCAGCGGAGGCCCAGCCTGGCTCTGCCGTGATGGTCGTCCCCTCCTGCTCCCACCAGACCACATCTGTGTCTTAGAGAAAGGGTTGCTTCTTGCTTCTGTACATACTTGAACTCGCCACCAGGCGAGTGGGCGTCGGCGGTCATCTGAGTCAGTGATTGCTCAGCACACACCTCCTCTCTCCCACACTTGCGAGTTCTTCACCGCCTTTCTGTGTGTAAACAGCCCCTCGGAGCCCAGGCCATCTATAAATAGCAAGGCAGGCAGCAGGCATGTGAACAGAGGCCAGGAAGAGCTTTGTTTTCCACACGTCTACGTTGCATCTTCCAGATACACTCCTCTAATTGCTGGTCGCCCAGTGCACGATGAATAATTCAACGGGCCAGACATTGCCGAGTGGCATGTGAATGTAGCTCTGTGTGGGCGGCGGGAGCAGGTTTGCACGCGGGCCGGCAGGCCGCCATGCACGTTTCCGTGACTGTGCCCAGCTTCCTCTGTGACGGGTAAGGTGTGCAGAGCATGGCAGAGAGTGACAGATGTGGAGCGAGCCCTACTTGGAAGAGGATCCCAGCTCTGTTACTGCAGAGACTGGAACTTCCTTACAGGAGTCTTAGAAAGTGGTAAGAGGCTTGGTAGGTAGTAACCAGGGTTGCTACTGCTTGGGAGAGGCCAGAGAATGACAGAGAATGGGTGACTGGATAAGGTTGCCCTGAACAAGGAGCCCACTTCCCCACCCCCATGCCAGTCCATTCAGCTCAGGCCAACACCCAGGTTCTGGACCTGGCCCGGCTGTTGCCTTCCTCAACTCGGTTCTCTTTTCTTATGTAGGTTCCATCAGCTTGGACAACCTACAGTCCCTGTCCTCAGACAATGCCACCATGGCCATGCAGCAGGCTATGATGGCCGCACACGATGACTCACTGGATGGAACAGAAGAAGAGGATGAAGATGAGATGGAGGAGGAGGAAGAGGAGGAGCTCGAAGAGGAGGCAGATGAGTTGCAGACGACGAATGTGGGCGACCTGGGCTTGGAACACAGTGACTCCCTGGAGTAGACAGCAGCCCAGTGGCGCTGGCCACCGGGCAGGAGAGCAGCGGCTTCAGGAGGGCTTCAGGGCCAGGGGCGGGATGTGGGCGGGCAGCACCCAGGAAGCCAGCCTGAGCCTCCTCCAGTCAGCAGCTGGAATAAACACAGAGGAGACCCCCCGCCCCTTCCCAACCACCAGCCTCAACGAGCACGCCAGCCCCTCTCCCCAGGACTGCCCAGGACTCTGTGTGGCAGAGATGCTGGCAGGAGAAGATCTGGACTCACCCAGTCACTGGGGACAGAAGGCACTAGGAGCACCCTACTGGAGGACCTGGGGCATCCACACACCTGCACTGTGGGGGCCTGTTGGTGCTGTCTACACAGTGAGCCCTTGCTAGGGGCAGAGCTAGGAAGAAAGGGGGAAACAAACGGGACCTGGTGCACCTGAAGATGTTAGCTCCTTTAAGAAACATTCAAGGGTTGTATGGAGCCCAAAAGCATAAGCGCTGGCTGGAGAAGAGGGTGGCCTTGAGGCATCATGTCTGGCAGAGCAGAGAGGGCCTGGACTCCACAGACGCCAGCTGACTATCCAAGGCCTCTAGATCTGGACACAGTGTGCGTGGACCCTGGAGAGAGGGATAAAAACCAGCTGAGCCGCCTCCTCTCTCTCCCAGAAACAGATCACACGCCGTGGAGCGCAGCCCGTAGGAGGCTAAGAGAAATCACTTTACTGGAGTTGGTTCCAAGGTCCCAGAAGTAGGAGGACCTGGGTTGGGAGCCTTATCCAAGCGGCCACAGGCAGTCCTAGGACTCATCTCCTGTACCAACAGGACGATGGTCTTACCCCAGGTGCCACAGGCCTCTGATGGAGCTGACCCACCCTCCACTGACCTGCAGAGAGGGTGGGGCCAGGGTAGCTTGAAATATCCCCATCCCAAGGTCCCCCATGGCTGTCCCTCTGCTTCCAGGCCAGTGCCATTGGCCTGCGGCCTTCCTTCTTCATTCCACCCTTCAGAGAAGGCAGAAGAGACTTTGGAAAGATGTATCCAGCCCCATGGGAAGCCAGGGCTTGTAGAAGGTGCTACTGCCTCGTCTAATCATATCCCACATGTGAGGGAGGGCCCAGAGAAGAGGCACCCAGGCGTCTGTAGTCAGGCCACCAGCCCACCACCTCACTGTTCTGCACACCGCCGTTGTACACCCCTGGAAGGACCTGGGGCTCCCAAAGAGGAGGCTTTCCCATCTTCCCTCCCCAACTTCCAGACTCCCATGGTTGGCACTGTCTCCCTCACGCCCCGCCCCCGCCCCGCCCACCCTGTGGCTGTGAATGACAGGACTGGTCACATGTGTTTTTCATTGGGTATGATTTAATGGACTTGCTGTTTCCTTTGTAAATTGTGCTTTGGCCGCCTCCTTCCATGGTAGGATGTGAGGAGTTACCTGGCTCCACTTGAGGGGACCCTCCTCGCCCCCCACCAGCTTGGATGGCGCAAAAGGATGGTCGCTCTCCTGAGGTCTCCCCTAAATGAATGTATTTCTCCCCACAAAGAGCTGATATTTAATGTTTTAATAGGGATTTTTGAGAAACAAATAACCTTATTTATAATCTGGGTGATCCAATCATTTTTTACTCCCTTTTGATGACCTAGGTAGAGGAAAGTCTAGCTTTTTTGGTGTGAGACTTTTGCAATGTGCAGTGGGATAAAATACATCTCTGGTTCATTTTCCTTGTTTATACACACACACACACACACACACACACACTCCCTCTCACTTGCCCGCACAGGCTCACCTGTGTACAGGTACCACATCCCCTCCTCCAAGCCCCTCCACTTGCCTGATGTTATGCAACCTCCTTCTGCTGTATCCACCAAACCAGTACTGAATGTGGCCGAGAACTTTTCAGTAAATCTTATTATCTGCCATAAAGTCGGTGCTCCATTCTCTGTCTGTGGTTGCTGTAGGAATCAGAAGAAATATGGAGATCTCGGCGTCATCCTGGTTGAAGCGACTACGCAAAAGACAAGGTAGAGGGTTCTTGATGCTTCCAGCTTGCCTGTTTGAGGAGGCTGGCAGTCAAGTTTGGCACACTTCATTTGCATGTGTGTAGCGCGGCGCTGCGAGAGAGAGAGAAGCCGTGCTGAAGCTCTGTACTGCCCTCTCCTGGCGGTTTTCCCCTATAGCAGCAGATAGTTCCATTTGGTCCTCAGGTTCCTGTTACCTCGTGGGTAAGGAGTCGTGATGCCATCAAAGGTGAGCAGTTCAAATCTGCCAGCTGCTCCAGGGAAGAAAGAGGAGCCGTCTCCTGTGCGATTTGCTGCTTCTGAAAACCCACTGCAGGGTTAAGTCGGTTCCTACTCCATGGCAATGAATTGGGTTTGTTGTGGGGTTTTGAGCGCCAGGCTCCATCCCTCTGAGAGATCTTTGGTTTTCCTTCTCCGCCCTCGGCTCAGAGGGTCTTCTTCATCTCAAGTCACCACTGCCCCCTCACGTGTCTATCTTTACCCACTTCCCCCAGATGAAGGGGAAGAACTCTTGCCCCTCTATTTAGTCCTAGAACTGGTGTCCCAGGCAGAGCCTGTCCTTTAGACCCCAGAGTTCAGTACTATGAAAACAGGGCAACTGGTCACCTCCGAAATGGAAAAGAAGGCTCTGTTGTTCATCTCCAACACTTTCAAATGAGGAGCACTGTGCTGACACATCTTGGGCTTCTCCCTTTTGAATTAGGAGGAAGAGAGTTCCTTGGTTTTGTTCAAATAGTTTATTGTGAAGGATCTCATTCTTCACAATTTCTTCACAGATCAGTGACATTGGGTTACTTATTTTTTATACTAGTTTATTTACAAAATTCGAATACATTGTTTTTCACACCAGATCCTTTCCTGGGTTCTCTCTCTCTCATTTGGATTGTTTCTCTTTTTTAAATTTTTCTACTAGTTTATTTTATATAGGGTTTTCAGAGGCCTGTTATTTTGGAAGTGGATGGTCAATCCTTCCTAGTCTGTCTAAATCTGAATGTTCAGATTCATCATTCTGGGGAGGGTGGAGGGACAGCGCAGGAGGGGAAGACCCTCCATGAGGTGGATTGATTCAGTGACTGGGGTAATTGGGATGGGTGTGTCAGAGGCAGTGCGATTGGCACAGGACATAGCAGAGTTTAGGGCTGTTGTACATAGGGTCGCTATGAGTCGCAAGCGACTCGACGGCACATAACAGTTTATTTACAAAATTCAAATACAAATTTGAACAAGTTCTTTCCATTTCCCTCACCCCCACCCCACCCATCAAATTGTACAACCCAATGATTAATCTCCCCTTCCTCCTGTACATCACATCCCTCTGTTTCCAGCCTCTCCCACCCATCCTGGATCCTTATACTCATTCTACAATAACATACAATATTTATCCTTGTGGGACTAAGTTCACTCAGCATAATGCTCTCTGATCACATTTTTACAAATATTTCCAGTCTGATTATTCCTTTTCTATTCTAGCTTCTCTACTCCCTAACTTCTCACCTTTGTTTTCATGTAATTGACCATTTGGTATCATACAGATGAGTTTTTTTAAGGAAAGATAGTACATTTGGGTGACATTCTTGTTTTTTATGGCAATTTGTTATTTAGCTACAAGATAAGCTCAGGTTAGTTTCTGTTAAAAGTTTGAAGATCATCTTAGACTAATAATCTTGGGAAATCTCTGAGGAAAGATAGTACATTTGGGTGACATTCTTGTTTTTTATGGCAATTTGTTATTTAGCTACAAGATAAGCTCAGGTTAGTTTCTGTTAAAAGTTTGAAGATCATCTTAGAATAATAATCTTGGGAAATCTCTGGTCTATGTCTTTTCCCTGTGCAGTTAGGGTCCAGCTTGCCCATCTAGTTCTTCTGACTCAGGGCACATGAAGGAAGCCCTGGTTCATGTAGACCACCCACCCTGTAGATTGGGCTCCCCTTTGAGTCTTTGGCTTCCTTCTTCCTCTTTTGTACTAGGAAAGCAGAAACCAATTGTATCTTCGATGTCCACCTGCAAGTCTTTTATATCCCAGATCCTACCCACCAAACTAATAGGTAGAGAATAACTTCATGTACTATATGAAGCCAGCTAACCAAGATGTTCCATGAGATTAGAGAGTCTCTTGTTCCCAGAGGTGGGAGAGGCTGCACTGACCCTGGAAAGTCTGCAGCCAGGCTGCAGCTGGGGATAGGAGACCGCAGAGCTAAAATGAGATCCAAAGCCGCTCTATTGGAGGATGCTTGGGTTCCTTCTTCCACAGACCCCTATCTTGCCTGACACAACTAGAGAACTCCTGAAGAAGACTAGAGTCATCTGCCTCCAGGCATATCAAAGTCTCAGGATTCACCTTCTAACTCCACTTCCCAGAGGCAGGGAGACTGTTTTCCAAGGAAAACGTTTAAAAAGATGCTGCCTCCTTCCAAAAAAAGCCCGTGGCCAAATGTGTGTAGGACTAACTGCTTGTTGGTTGTTTAGTGATAAGGAGTTGCACTGCCAACCCAAACAAAGGTCACAGTTTGAGTCCATCGGCTGCTCCATGGGAGAAAGACGGGCAGTCTCTTCCCATGCAAATAACTGCCTCTAAAAACCCGCTGGAGGGTCAACTGTGAGTTGTTCCAACTCCATGGCACACAAAAACAACATCAATAACTGCATATTAAATTTTGCTAGGGGTGTTTCCTAAGATTCCAGTAAGCTGGTTGGTGCAGGGTGGCCTCCAACCTGGGAGCCCCGTGTGTCAGTGTGGAGGAGCTCTGCATCATAGATTTTCCAATAGCTGATTTTCAGTGGATCGATATACCTTTCTCCCAAGGCACTCCTGGGTGGACTTGAATTCCAGCTTTCTGTTGGCAGCTGAGCACACCAGCCCTTTGTGCCACCCATGGACTCCTCATGATGCACAACGTTGTGGCTGTGTCCCATGATGCACAACGTTGTGGCTGTGTCCCATCAAGCCAGAACCAACCCACAGCAACTTTCCAGAAGCAGCAAATCACACAGAAAGAGCCTACCCATTCTTCTCCTATAGAGCAGCTGGTGAATGAGAACTGAGCATCTCTGCGATTAATGTGCAATAACGTACACTGTTGTTGTTGTTGTTGTTGTTGTTGTTGTTGTCGTCATGTACCGTCAAGTTGGAACCAACTCATAGCTGACCCTCCAGCAGATTTTCAGAGGCAGTGAATCGCGCAGGAGGAGATTGCCCATCCTTCTCCCACGGAGCAGCTGGGGCCTTCGGGATTGCAGTGCAGCTTCTTGCCATGAGACCACAAGAACTCCCTAATAATGCGCATTATTGTTTTTAAATGCCTAAAAACAGGAAAGAAACCTATTTAATTTTATTTAACCCAGTGTTTCTGCAAACCTCCTTCTGCCCTTTCTCATGTAATACATTTTCACCTTGTACCAGTATTGCACTGAACACACTTTAGGGAAACACATTTCCAAAGAAATTAGGGAATAGCCTGTCCCAAACTCTCCTAAAGGAGTATTGGTGGCTTAGTAGTAGGGAGTCACCTTCCCAATCCAAAGATAGATGGTTCAAATCCACCACTTACTCTGCAGGAGAAAGATGGGCAATCACCTGTCATGCAATTAAACTGCCTCTAAAGACCCATTGAAGGGTCAACTCTGAGTCAGTCCCAACTCAACAGAACAGTAACATCTCCTGTTCGCTATGAGTCGTCTACGACTCGACAGCACCTAACAACCATAACAACAACAACATAGAGCTACATTGGCCTAGTGGACAGGAAGTTATGCTACCAAGCCCAAGGTGGGTGATTTTAATCTGCGGCCCTCAGGCCTGGTTCAAATTGGTTTTTTGTTTTGTTTTGGGGTTTTTTTTTGTCAAACATTCTTCTAAGTGGTATATAGCACTGGTCTGTGCATTGCTGTGCAGAGGTAACTCGTGGTTGCTGTGATTCTAAACACTGTGACACTGATGTGCCAAATGTGATAATTAATGGCTATCCACGGTGGACAGTGTTTGGTAGAGCTTCACGATTAAAACAAGCTTGGAAGCAGGAGTGGCATCCACTTCCGAAATGGCTTGCCTCTGGAAACGCTATGAATAGTGGTCAGGTCTTTCTTTCATAGGGTCGCTATGAGTCGTCTATGACTCGATGGCACCAAACAACAACAATGACACCACCACCATATACCATATATTTATATATGTCATGGTTCCAACTTAAAAAACAGTCTCCTAAATCACTTGAGATGTGTGTGGTTGAATTTCAAGGAGGCAGCAAGTTCCTTCTGGACATGACTCAGATCCTTTCCAACCCGAGGGAATGCTAACCGCAATCCCTGTGGGGCTGGAGATGCAGGACCGTGGAGCAGGTCTGTGAGCAGATTGTGAAGATGGTGTAAGACCAGCCTGCACTGCTTAGTGGTAAGGAGTGTGCTGCAGACCTGCTGGGGGTTGGTTCCAGCTCGATGGTGCACACCAGCAAGGCATGGTGAGCTCCTAGGGCACGGGGATGCTAGCCATACCACGGCCATCAATCCCTGGCTTAGGGGCAGCTGCCATTTTTTATGGGACTTTGCCATTGGGTTGGCTGACTGGTTATGATTTCCCTCTATTTTCACCTTTCTGTCCAATATTTAAATCGTTATTTTTAAGAAGAGAAATACTGCTCTATATTCATTACTTCAACAGAAGTGAGAAACCAGTATTGTTATTATGTGTTATCGAGTGTTTCCCAAACCTCTTTTCTTGCCCTGTCCTGAGCCTCACTGACTCCAACACACCTACCTTCATTACCCTAGTTATCGTATCAGTCCATCTCATCCAGGGTCTTCCTCTCCCGCCCTGTCCCTCCACCCTTCCAAGCATGATGTTCTTCTCTAAGGACCGGTCCCTTCTGGCCATGTGCCCAAAGTATGCGAGATAGAGCTTCAAAAATCCTAGCCTCCAAGAAGAAATTTGGTTTCACCCTCCCTAAAACAGACCAATTTTTCTTGGAGGTCCTTGGTATGTTCAAGACTCTTCTCCAGCACCACAGCTCAAAGGCATCAATTATTCTTGTCATCCTCAGTCATTGTCCAGCTCTCTGATGCACTGCAAGTAATTGCAAAGACCATGGCCTGTATCAGGCATACCTTAGTCTCTAGACTGACATCATTGCTTCTCCAAGAAAACTCAATACAGCATCAATGTGAAAAACATTCTGGCTTGCTGGATAATCTACCCTGCCTACCTTTAACTCGCAAAAACCTGTGTCTTACACCCCAACAGCTTCACTCATGTATTAGCTGCCACCTGGCCTCTCCAGGGTAAGGTTTGGGACACCAAGGACCAGGCTTCATGGCATCAATGTGAAGGAGGTCCTTTGGCCAGACTGCAAGGCAAGTTGTGGAAAGCCTTGGAAGCACTGCTCTCACGAAAGGGTCTCGAGCCACGTTTCCTCTTCATTCACTCACTGTCCTCTAGTTGGGACCAAATCCTAGCTGACCCTCCGGTGGGTTTCAGAGACTAAGTCACACTGAGGAGATCGCCCACCTTGCTCCCCTGAAGTCACTAGTGAATCTGAACTTAAAGGAAGGCAGCAGACTGTGCCGCCACCACAACTCCCAGAATTGCCTTTTAGAATTTTACATTTCAGTCCCAAAGGCATGCGGTTCGAATCCACCAACTGCTCCACAGGAGAAAAAGAGACAATATCCTCCAGTGTGACTTAACTGCTTCAGATCAAAACCCGCTGGCTGGAGGGTCAGCTATGAGTAGGTCCTGACTCGACAGCACAAAACGTTTAATAGGTAGGGAGCTCTGGTGGCTCGGTGGTAAGGAATTGTGCTGCCAACCCAAAAGGCAAGTGGTTCAAATCTACCAGCTACTCAGTAGGAAAGAGATGGGCCATCTCCCGTGCAACTCACTGCCTCTGCAAATTCAGCTATGAGTTCTGACTCAACAGCACAAAACAGTATTTTACAGTTAAGGGCTCAACCACATGCTAGAAGATTGAAGTTCAAAGCTGCCGAAAGGCTTCTCAGAGACCAGGCCTGGCAGTCTTCCGAAGGCCACAGCCCCAGACCCCGGACAACTCTGCACCACGCAGGCGCGCTTGTCAGGAGTGGGAACCGACTCTACCGCAGTAACAACAGTTCTGGTTGAAACCTCTGCGCAGTGTGGTCACAGTCAGCTACTGACTGAAAAGCATGGGGGTCTGAGTCCACCCAGAGACATTTAAGAAGAAAATCCTTCCATTTACCTCCAAGCGAGCAGCTGTTGAAGGTCCAGTTTGCTCAACTCCGCTCCGATGCACGGGGGCTCCTCGAGATTCAGCGTGACGTGTTTTTATTGTTTTTCTCATAGCCCCTCGTGTTGACTTTCTTTTACTATAAAGCCTACAATCTCCTGGGCGTCCACATGTACCTACCTGTGCCAGGAATCTTGCAGCTGATGAAGGACAGTTCTACCGCAGCGCCGCAGGTCAGGGGGCTCCAGCCCACGTCCCGGCAGGCAGGTGGAGGGAAAGGGAATGCGGTTCCCCTGTGGCATCTTATTTCTATCCCACGAAGGAGGGAGGCTTTCTCTTTCCACTCGCAAGCGTATGTATCTTCTACCATTCCATTTCCTCGCCTCTCTCTGGGCCAATCTCATTTAGCCCCCTTGCAAATTAAATGCATCTCATTAAACAGAACCCATTAGGACAATACCCTTCAGGTGTTTGCATCTTAGTACATCTTTCATTTTAAGACAAGTGTTTGATTTATTTTTCATCTCATTACACTCTTTAAAATTATGTGCATCTCGTTACACTCAGCCCGCTGAGATGACTTATTTCAGGTGTAGACATTACACCCAGTATTATCAGGCGAGAATATGATTTTTTTAACTTCATTACAAGCCTTACAATTTATGTACATCTCATTACAATCAGCCATTTAAGACAATTCCCATCAGTTGTGTATATCTCATTATACCTTTTCATTTTCAGATCTTTTTTCATCTTATTACACCGAAGCCTTAGTCCGAGCCCTCACTTCAGGTATGCCTATCTTGCACCCACCTGCTAGCTGAAATGCATTTCTGTGGTGGTTTCCCTATCGTGCTGTGGCATTTTTTATTACGTTGTTGTTGTTTTTGTTAGGTGCCATCATCAAGTCGAGTGTGACTCATAGTGACCCTATAAACAAAAGATCTGAATCTAGTCCTGTCC
>NW_006399870.1:2826006-2828256 GCF_000299155.1 Elephantulus edwardii
TCGCTATAGAGAAATCCAACTGATTTTTGTATGTTGATCTTGTATCCTGCTACTTTGCTGAATTGGTCAACTACGTCCAATAGTTTTCTTGCTGAGTCAGAGGCAATAAATCACATGGCAGTTGACTGTTCATCTTTCTCTCACAGAAATGTTGTTGTGAGGTGCTGTTGAGTTGAATATGACTCATAGGTACCCTATGAACAAAAGATCTGGCACCTATCCTATCCTGCACCATCTTCACACTTCCTGACACATTGCCCATTGCAGCAGTCACCATATCAGACTACCTGGTTGAGGGTCTTCCTGTCCTTCTCTGACCCTTCACCCTTCACAGCATCATGTCCTTCTCCAAGGACTGTTCCCTCTTACAACATATCCAAAGTGTGTGAGGCAAAGCCTCACCATTCTTGTCTCCAAAGAACACTCCAGCTGCCCCCTCTCCAAGACATATCTGTTTTCTTGGCCATCCATAGAATGTTCAGTGCTCTTCTCTAACACCGCAACTCAAAGGCATCAATTCTTTTTCTGTCATCTTTTTTTAATTGTATTATTTTTATGTGTACCATCAAATCAGATCTGACTGGTACAGGAGGAGATTGCCCCCTCCTGTTCCAGCAGAGCATCTGGTGTATTTGAACCACGTATCTCTGGGATTGCAATGCAGTGTCTTGCCACTAGGCCACCTGAGCTCCCTTTTTTCTGTTATCTTTATTCATTGTCCAGGTTTCAGAAATGCCATGGCCTGAATCAGATGTACCTTAGTCCTCAAACCGACATCACTACTTCTTAATAATATGGAAAGATCCCTAACTGCAGGTTTCCCCAGTGCAATGTGTCCTTATTTCCTGACTGCTCATACCAAGGATGTTAATTGTGGATCCAAGCAAGATGAAGTTGTTGACAATTTCAATCTCCTCTCCATCCATCATGACACAGCCTATAAGTCCAGTGGTAAGAGTCTGTTTTCTTGATATTGAGATGCAATCCATACTAAAGGCTGCATTCCTTAGTCCTCTGGAATAATTGCTTCAAATCTTCTTCATTTTCAACAAGCAAGGTTGTGTCATCTGCATAATGCAGGTTATTGATGAGTCTCCCTCCAATCTTGATGCCACATTCTTCATCATAGATTGCAGCTTCTCAGATAATTTGCTCAGCATATAGAGTGAACAGGTATGGAGACAGAATACGTCCCTGACGCACTCCCTTCCCAATTCCAAACCATGCAGTGCTCCCCTGCTCCATTTGCACAAGAGCCTCCTGGTCCAGGTATAGGTTCCTTTTTTATACCGTTTGTTATACCATTAAGACCAGGTTCCCCATCTGTGGGCCTCCCATGATGCCTTTGTAGAGAAAGAACACAGGTCCCACCGAGACCATCTAAATTTGCTTTTTCACTTACACATTGAGAGAGTTAAATTCCCCTGATTTGATAGTCTGGGAGGCTGGTCCAGGGCAGTACCCACAGGCTTCCGGCTCTTTTGGAGGTGCTCCCCTCTCTGGACAGCCCCCACTGCTGCTGGAAACAGCTCACATCACTGCACAGGCTTACACAGCCAGCACCACCACTGTGCATCACTGCTCATCACTGCACAGGCTTCCACAGCCAGCATCATCACTGTGCATCACTGCTCATCACTGTGCATCACTGCTCATCACTGCACAGGCTTCCTCTGCCAGCACCATCGCTGTGCACCCGTGGGCTCACACTTTGGGAGGAAGTGGAATAGCTGTTTTGTGCTGGAATCTCCTCAAGCCCTCCAGGCCCAGAGATGTCCTCTATACTCATCCAACCTCTATCCCAGGCTTCTCCACTGGAGTTCTCCTTAAAATTGCTGAACAACCCTTTGGGATTTACAAGTGCAAAACCCACTTAACCTACTTAACCAGCAATTCCAAGGGCATGGCCCAGAACGCTGGATTTTCAACTCTTGTTGTTAGGTGCATTGAGTCTACTACAACTCAGAAACCTAGGAACAATGGATCTGCACTTCCCCTCTCCTGTGCCACCCCCTTCTGACATACTTGAACCCATCCTCCTGTATAGTGTCAGTTCATCTTGAGGGTCTTTCCCTCCTTCACTGACCCTCTCTCTACCTTTCCAAGCATGATGTCCTTTTTGAGGGGCTCACCTCTTCTAACATACCCAAAATACATGAGACCTAGTTTCACTATCCTTGCCCTGGATGTACTTTTCCCAAGACATATTTCTTTGTCCTTTTGGCAATCTGCGGGATATTCAGCACTCTT
>NW_006399870.1:2828433-2875423 GCF_000299155.1 Elephantulus edwardii
TTTTTTAAAAAAGCTCTGAACCCTATCCTCTCCTGAGACAATTTCACTGTCTCTGACACATCTACCCACATTACCCCAGTTACTGCATCAATCCATCTCATCCAAGGTCTTCCTCTCTTGTGCTGTTCCTCCACCCTTCCAAGCATGATGTCGTTCTCCAAGGACTAACCCCTCCTGGTAACATGCCCAAAATAAATGAGACAGAGCTTTAAAATCTTTGCCTCCGAGAAGAAACTTGGTTTCACCCTCCAGGACAAACCTGGTTTTATCTCTTGGCAGTCTATGGTATGTTCCATACTCTTCTCCAGCAACGCAGCTTAAAGGTGCCAATCCTTGTTCTGTCATCCTTAGTCATTGTCCAGGTTTCTGGTACATAGCAAGTAATTGTAAAGACTATGACCCAGATAAGGCACACCTTAGTCTCCAGACTGACGTTGTTGCTCTTCAGTACTCTGGAGAGGTTCCTGACAGCAGATTTTCCTAATGCAATTCATCTTTTGATTTTCTGAGTGCTAGTCCCACAGAAATTCTGGACCACTGCCCTCCCCACACAGTATCTGCTGCAGTGGGCTCAAGTATGTCAGAAATTATGAGGATGCCACAGGACAAGGGTCAGTTATGTGGTTCATAGGGTCGTGCTTAACTCAGTGGTACCTACCAACAACAACCCTACTCACACCTGATTCCAGGAAAGTAATCTATCATTTCTTCACTCTGTGCTGAAAAGTCTTCACACTCACTCTCAGAATTGTCCCTCTGAGTTGTATTTGCATTTTAACAAAAACCAAAGCCTGGTGAAAAACCAGCCATTTCTTAGTCTAGAAAGCGCTGCAAATTTAACTCAGCCACTCACAGGAGAGCTATCTACAGCATGTACCTCCAGCTCCAGCCGTGGGAGCTCAGTGCTGCCCACCGAAGCCCACTAGCCCCTGTCCTTGAGTTGATTCCAATTCATGATGATTCTTCAACAGGCGTCTGCGCCTATAAATCTATACGGGAGAAGACTGCCACTTCGTTCTCCCATGGAGCAGCTGGTGGATTTGAACTAACAACTTTTAAGTTGGCAGTCCAAATCTGCTACACAGAATTAACCGATCTCTCCAAATTCTACACAGTGGTCTAGGATCTGCCTTCTAGACACAAACAGAAAAAGTAAACAGCCTCTAGACTTTTAAACCTCTAGATTTTTAAGGTGCACCTGATCCAGGCATGGTCTTCTCAAATTGCTTGTTATGCATCAGAGAGCTGGACAATGACTAAGGATGAAAGAAGAAAAATTAATGCCTTTGAGTTGTGGTGCTGGAGAAGAGTATTGAACATACCATGGACCACGAAGAGAACAGAAAGTTGCTTCTTGGAGGCAAGGAGTCTGAAACTCCATCTCACATACGTTGGGCGTGTTGTCAGGAGGGAACAGTCCTTGGAGAAGGACATCATGCTTGGAAAAGTAGAAGGTCAAAAGAGGAATCTCTTAGATGAAATAGATTGACACAGTGGTAATGGGAGCAGGTGTGTCAGAAGCGGTAAGGTTGGCTCAGGATAAGGCAGGGTTCAAAGCCATTGTCACAGGGTCACTATGTCATTGTCAACTGGATAGCACGTAACAACAAGAAGACTTCTAAGTGATGGTCTTGAGGCTTACTTAACCTACTTTAGGAATGGCCAGCAGAGCCTTTCTCAGACTCTTGAGTTAGTGAATCTTCCTGCTTTCTCTATCCAGCCTAGTCAAAAGCATGAGATCTTCATGAGTATGTCTGACTTGCTATGTTTTCTCTCGCCCCTTTCCTGTCTCCTTGCCTTTGAAAATAGAATCTTTTATCTAACCTCAAAAATAAATGTGATTTCCTCCCATCTCTCCCTTTGAATGAACCTGCTGAAAATTCAGAATCTAAGCAAACTCCTGCCATTTTGCTTTGCTCCCTTATCCCAGAGAACCATAGAGCTGCTGGCTTTTGAATCAGGGGCCACTGTGCACTGGACCACCACAACCCCAACAAGATTTAAGGAAGAAACACTAACCCACAATTCCAGGAAAACTCCATTTTAAAGTCAGAAGCTGCACCCTGTCCTTATTTTCACATCTTCTGTATCTACAGGGCTGGGAAATAATGGTCAGGACCTTTATAATGGGGCTACACGGCCCTTTCTATATTTCAGGAATTATCCATCACTCAAAACAACTCTGGAATGATAGTGTCCTTTTTAATATTAATATTACTTCTCTGGAAATTATCTTACTAATAAGCAATTATTGTTATTGTATACTTTGGAGTCAGACTTGACTCACAGCTGACCCTCCAATGAGGTTAAATTTGAAAACTTTAAGCTATGCAAG
This sequence comes from Elephantulus edwardii, assembly GCF_000299155.1. NCBI lineage: Eukaryota > Metazoa > Chordata > Mammalia > Macroscelidea > Macroscelididae > Elephantulus > Elephantulus edwardii. The sequence continues at coordinate 2,830,769 of NW_006399870.1, forward strand.
GGGAAAATTCCCATCTATATCCCATGGAGCAGCTGGTGGATTCGAACCATGTGCCTTAGGGTGGACAATGCAATTTATTTTTTAAAAAAATTTCTTTATTTTTAATTTCAATGAACATCTACAGAGATTTTGGGATTCCATTCATTCATTGTTGCACCCCTCTCCCCGCCCCCCCCCCGTTTGCTCCTTTCCTTCAAACGCAAAAGAAAAACTCCCTCATTGGTACACAATCTCCCACACACATCCCTCACCCCAAATATAATCCACTCTGCAACCCTCATTCCATACTCTTACGATAAACATAATGCCCTAAAATATAAAATATTCTCTCCCCCAAAGACTTCAATGCAGACCACCTAACAGTAATAAATGATAGTAAGTCTCTCCCCAGTTAGTAGTATTAAAACCCAGTGGAGGGTCAGCTATGAGTCTGTTCTGACGACGACAACAAGTAGTAGAGCTGGGATTTCAACCCAAGTGATAATCAACTCATAGCATAGGGTTTCTGAGGCCATAGACCGATCTTACGGAGGAGAATGACTGTCTTTCTCCTGTGGAGCCACTAAGGGATTGGAACACCAGAGAGGCATGACTCTGCGGTTAGCAGCACACAGCCCTGTGGGCTAGGTCACCGGGCTCCCCTTACTGCTGATGGGAAGGATGGAGCAGGTTAAAATGAGAGGAACAGCATAGAAAAAGTGTGTCCATCCCTGGACAACCAGTAGAGGACAGAGCCAGGATGACAGTTTAGTGGTCAAAACATTCTCATTCTGCTCAAACAGGAGAAGAAAGGATGCAGGCACCTATCCTCCTTCTAAGATACTTCTCTAGCTCTGGGGTTCATTTTCCTGTTTTCTGTCAAGTTATAAGTGGATGCGAGAATAAGGTCCATGTAGAATGTTGGAACCAATGGTTGGGGGGAGAGAGAGAGAGAGAGAGAGAGATTACCTCTGTCTCTGGGGTTTCAGACAAAGCTATTATCAAAATGCCAACCAGCTCATGCCTGGCTTATTTGCATATTCCATGCTGTGCTCTTTGAAGCAAGATGAATATGCATGAGGACCAGGAGGGTGGAGCTGCAGGGCTGTGGGCTAAGCAGGCTTGTTTTTCAGAGACAATAGGAAGCCAAAGCAGCTTCCTGGTCATCAGAACAGGCTTTGCTTCCTTCCCCTCACTGTTGAATCCTTAGACAAAATTCCTAACGGCTGTCCTCTCAAGGAAATAAATAATCCGTTGCCATTGGGAATGCTAACACCTCGTCTCCAAGAGTAGCATTTAATTACACTCATCCCCACGCATACTAATGACAGAGGTTGGTATGGTGATAATGACAGCCGCCTCTCCTAGCTTCCACGGCAAGGAGCTGCTACTCCCTGAGTCTTGATCCTGCAGCAAGGAAAAGTGGGTGCCCTGGGACTCTGGGGGTCAGGGCTGTGGTGGGAGTTGGTGTTGTTAAGTGCCATCAAGTCCACTACAACTCACAACAACCGTACAAACAGATCAGACCTGCTGTATCCTGTGCCATCCTCATGATCTCTGGCATGCTCACGTCAATTTTCCAAAAATACTTACTGAATGGAAATCTACCATCCTCTCTCTCTCTCTCTTTCCTTCAAGTGGCAACCAACTCATAGCTGAGCCTTTAGCAAGTTTTGAGAGGCTGAAAATTGTACTGGAAGAGATTGTCCATTTCTCTCCAGAGTCCCCTTGACATCCTTTAGGAGTTCAGATGCAGCTCGTTCTAACACGATTGGAGAATAATGCCATCTGATCTTTTTTCTCTTTTCCCCCTGAATCACTTGCTGAAGTTTATTCCAGACTTTATTCCAGGGAGTGTGAAAAACGTTTCTTTAGTTTTTTAAATCCAATCTGTCCCACAAGGTTTAACTCGGGCCACAAAACCCTTCTCTTCATGTTTCTGTTCTGAGATATCACAGCTGCCTCCTGGCCTGAAATAGTGATGACAGGATAGGGGACGTGGGGACATTCCACTTGGAAAATGGATCCTTTGTTTCAATCCTGCACAAAGTCTGTTCAGTGGAATTTTGTTGCCAGATTGTGACCAGATTAAAAACCGGGTTTCTGTCGAGTCCATTCTAATTTGCGGAGTTGCCACGTGTGACAGAGGACAGCCATCCCCTCAAGTTGTCAACAGCTTATTTTTCAGTAGACCCCTAGGCCTTGCATCTGAAGAACCTTGAGGTGAACTTGAACTCCCAAACTTTCCACATTCAGTGTACCAGACACATTAGATATTTATACCACCTACTTTGGCATGTTGTGAGGAGGAACTGGGAGGGTCACTGAATGGGAGAGATGATGGACACAGCGACGGCTACATAGGCTCACGTATGTCGGAGATGATGGGTTGGCACAGGGCAGTGCAGGTTCAGATCTGTCGTTCCTAGGGTCGCTATGAATCATACTCAATTGACGGCGCCCAACAAACACAGCAGTAGCTCCTTGACTAGACTATTGTTGCCACATGCCATTGAGTCAATCCCAACTCATAGAGACTCTGTAAGATCGAGAAGAATTTCCCCATAATGGTTTTAAGGCTATAATCTTCACAAAAGCAGACTGCCACATTGTTCTCCCACGGAGCAGCTGGTGGGCTCAAACCTCTGACCTTCTGGATAGGAGCCAAACTCTTAATCAAGGCTCTTTCTTGAGCAAGTTAGGCTCAGCAAAGCTACACTGAGGGCTTTGGTTAATGGGAACACCAACTAAAGAATCTACTAGCCAGATGGACCTCCTTCTTACAATGAAGACACAAACACAATGCCTTTCTCTCACCACAGACACTTAGTAGAGTGTGGACATTCTAGGCAGGATGTGAATTTTGCAGCTAAAGCTGCCAGGCTCTGAAGTGTCTGACTGGCCAGGGGGAGAGGGTTGGGCTCCCCGGCTGGACACACTCTGTGTGCTCAGTCTGGAAGTCGGAGCTCAAGCACCGCTCAAAACCTGTAGCAGAGCTTCTCCAAACGTTAAAGCAGATACCAGTCACCTGGGAGCTTGTTAGAACAAGGTGCTGATCCCGACATCTCAGCAGAAGCAGGTTTGGCGTGTTTAACATGCTCCCAACAGGGCTGCGGGTCCATGAACCACACTTTGGAGGGAGGGAAGGGCAATGCAAAATCAGGACGCGATTTCCTATTCATCCCCCTGAACCTCCTATGTGAACAAGAGGAGAGAGAAACGAGGAGGCACAGCTCTCGTGCTTCCCAGCTAACTTCCTCCTCGATTGAGTGTACCCCTGACACTTGGGATTTATTTTTAACTGCCAGCAGCTCTGATTAGTTTAAATCTGCTGCTTCAGACACCTGCTGGTAAGATAAATGGGGGGAAAGAGTGGCTGCCCCAGATCTGATAATCACAAGGCAGCAAGGCAAGTTCTGGAGGATTCACTGCTTCCCCTCTGCAGAGATGGTTAAAAGCCACATACCCGGCCAGGTGCTGAGTACCTCACACCACCGTAACACACTCCAGCCTCAGTAGTAATGAATGTAAAACTGTAGTCACCTTTTCTTGTCAGGGGACTAATACTTAGGTCACCTTGCGGCCCGAGTGTGATTTGTGTCTGTGTTCCCGTAGTGGTTGGAGTGCTAACCGGCACAGTCACTGTCCCGTGTGGGTCTCTGAGCTACAGCTGCAGGCTCCCTGGCAGAGCTGGGTCCTCTCGCCCAAAGTGCACTCTCTCCTGCTCCCAGGGACACCGAGGGCCAGGAGGTGAGTGAGTGAGTGAGTAAGCAGGCACCTTCGATGGTCTTCAGTTACTGGTCTTCAGTCACCCTTTCATAGTGTCCCGCCTCCATTAGTTCTAGGACTTTCTGTGGAGGTGCCAGGGTGACGAAGCAAACACTGAACTTTTACAGCCAGTGTAAGTTTAAGTGGACAAGACGCCTAACGGCTAACCTGAGTCTGCCACTTCCTTTGCGGCCTTGAACTGGAGACCTCTTGTTCGCAGTTTCTTCATCTGGAAAATACAATAATGCCACTACCTACTTGAGGAGCTCTGGTAAAGAGCTGTGTTGTCAACCCAAAGGCACGTGGTTCAAATCCACCAACTGCTCCGCGGGAGGAAGATGGACAATCTCCTCTCGTGTGATGGACGTCTCTGAACGCTCACTGGAGGGTCAGTTATGGGTCGGTTCTGCCTTGATGGAACACAGCAACAACAGTACCCACCTCGGACTCTCCAGGCAGTGCAGAAGCTTGATGGGCTTGGCTTCCATTCTAAGGTGGAAAATGAGCCCACCCAGAAGCACCTCAGATAGAAGGCCTGCTGATCTACTTCTGAAAAGTCAGCCACTGTCAGACGCACGGGGCTCAGGCTCACTCTGACACTCAAAAACTCACCATCAGTCAGAGAGTACTCCATGGTGACTGGTGATGGTGATGCCTACGTGACACACAGGGCTGCTGTGACGCGAGACGAGCGGAGCAATAAGGTGCATAGCAAGTGCTCGGGAAAAGCGTTTGCTCTCAGACAAGGGGAATGGGAAATGGCAGGTTCAGTGCATTCAAGGCAGAAGGTAGATGCCCACAGAGTTGGGTTTTGGAGAAGCCAGGCCGCTCTCCAGGATATGGTACAACTTTCTCCAGGGATCAGCCTGCAGAGATGTCAGACAGGCCATGGGAGTCGCTGGCCCTTCAGTTTGCAGCAAGCAAGATTCTACTGAAGATTATCCAAAAACGACTGGAACAGCACATCAGCAGAGAACTACCAGAAGTCCAGGCTGGGTTTAGAAGGGGTCGTGGTACTAGGAATGTTGTAGCTGATGTTAGATGGATCTTAGCTGAAAGCAGAGAATACCAGAAGAATGTCTATCTGTGCTTCATTGATTATGTAAAGGCATTTGACTGTGTGGATCATAACAAACTGTGGCTGACTCTGAGAAGAATGGGAATCCCAGAATATTTAATCGTGTACTTGGACCAAGAGGCAGTCATCATAACAGAGCAGGGCAACACTACATGGTTAAAAATTGGGAAGGGGGTACGCCAGAGATGTGTCCTATCTCCATACCTTTTCAACCTGTATGCAGAGTAGATTATCCGAGAGGCTGGGCTCTATGAGGAGAAGCGTGGCAGATCTATCAACAATCTGTGTTATGCAGATGACACAACCCTGCTCGCTGAAACTGAGGAGGACCTCATGCACTTACTGCAGAGGGTCAAGGACTGCAGCCTTCAATATGGACTGAGGCTCAATGTCAAGAAGACAAAAATTCTCACCACTGGACCAATCAGTAGCATCAGGATGGATGGTGAAGAGATTGAGATTGCTCATAGCTTCAGTTTACTCGGCTCCACAGTCAACACTCTTGGCACCAGGAGCCAGGAAATCAAAAAACGTATTGTGATGGGAAAGTCTGTGGTTAGGGACCTCTCTAAAGTACTCAAGAGCAGCAGTGTCTCTCTGGAGACTAAGGTCTGCCTGATACAGGCCATGGTTTTTGCAATCACTTGTTATGCATCAGAGAGTTGGACAATGACTAGGGAGGATAGAAGGAGAATTGATGCCTTGGAGCTGTGGTGCTGGAGAAGAGTATTAAATGTACCATGGACTGCCAAGAAAACAAACAGATTCATCCTAGAGAGGGTTAAACCAGGCTGCTCCTTGGAGGTAAGGATTCTGGGGCTTCGTCTGACATACTTTGGACATGTTGCAAGGAGAGACAAGTCTTTAGAGAGGGACATCATGCTGGGTAGAGTAGAGGGACAGTGCAGGAGGGGAAGACCCTCTATGAGGTGGACTGATTCAGTGACTGGGGTAATCGGGGTGGGTGTGTCAGAGGCAATGAGATTGGCACAGGATAGAGCACGGTTTAGGGTTGTTGTACATAGGGTCGCTATGAGTTGCAAATGACTCGACGGCACATAACAACAACAAGAGGGAGCACATGCAAGTTCCTGGGAGTCGGTTTGGAGTGGTGGGGCCTCTACCTACAGAAAAGAAGCAGCAGCCCCCACCCCCACCCCGAGCCAGGGAGAATTCAGCCTCACTGACTCACTCCAGCCTCCCAAACCTTCCAACTTTACGTGGTGCCTGAAGAGGTTTCCATGTCTGCTTCACCGGGACCGCTCCTGGTCTGACAACCCTCTGGCCAGCTAACACTGACCTCAGAACATCAGTCTCCTTACCCCTCCCCTTTTTTCTTATTTTTATCTTGGCTTGCAAACTAAATTCATATACACTGTGTTTTGCATATTCCTTCATTCACATTGTGTTTCATATGATCATCCCCATACACTGTGCTTTATAAATTTTATCACCATTGATCTATGCCCACCACTGCCCTGTCTTTTCAGGTCCCCACTGGATCTTTCCTAAATCCATGTGCAGCTTTCTTTAATGGCTCTAAACAGCAGGATCGTATCAGGAGTCCTGTGGATGGGTCCTCCTTCTGCCTGTCCCACACCCTGTCTCCCACACACCCGACACAGCCCCTGGTACTAACCATCGCACAGGAGACATGCTGAAAAGCAGCTCCCTGTTCCTTCTACGGAGGGTCTGGGACAGAGGGCCCATGGACACCACACTCCACACACATAACCAATGTTAATTAAATGAAAGTTTATTTCAAAATTAGTCTTAGAGTGTAAGCTGGGTTTAAGGGCTGGGGCCAGACTACATAATGAGTGGTGAAAGCAGCTGCCCTCCTCAACTCAGGCGGAGAGGAGGCACCGTCACCACACCCGGCCCTCGGTCATGCATCCAGTGATTACTAGGACTAGAAGCCAATAGCAAAGACCCCCGCACTGCTCGTGTTTAATCCAGGTTAAGCTAGACACATTTAAATACATATCGGAGGTTACGTAGTGTCATGCAGCCCCTGGGATGGAATGACGCTTGCTCGGTGACCTCCTGCAGCGAAGCTGCTCCAAAGAGCAAGGTTAGGTGGGACAGAGCACTGGAAAGACAAGAGAGGAGAGGGGTTAGGGTGCAGCGGTGTCAGCAGAGGTCAGCCAGCATGACCCTCCAGTGCTCTCAGCCATGCACTGACCCCTAAGTCCAGGGGAAATTGCTCTCATGTACTGACTGGGTCCAGAAGGAGAAGTATAACTAGAGGTGCACTGCTCGGTGTGTAATCGCTGCATTCAAATCCTGAGTCTGACTAGTGGAAACCCTGTGGCCTTTGGGAATTTCCTTAGCCATCTGTGCTTGATTTAATGCCTGTAAGGACCACACAAAGGTGCTGAGAGGCATACAGAAAGTGCTTGATAAATGTTAGCTATTATTCATAACATTTGGTGTGCCATGAGGAATAGTCTAGCCCTAAAACTCCCAGATTTCTATAAACTTCATTTGAGAAATATGCCAATCTTCTAAAATCTTGAAAGAGTCTAATTTTTTTTTTCTTGTTTCACTTAAATTCTTCCTGCTGAAATACAAGATTAACCTCTCTTGTGATTAGAGACACAGCATAGCTGGAAGGGGCATCCAATACCATGCGTGGCCACGAAGGTGGCAAGAATCCCTAAAACAGCCCCAGAAGTAGACAAAGGAAATGAAAGAGGAAGATAAGGCTTCACGCAGAAACAAAAAGAAGAAAAGAAGAAACTCTGAAGAGCTAAAAGCTAAGGCCACAGGCAAAGGTCCCCAGGCCAAGGGTGGAAATAAGAAATCTGGCAAAAAAATAAGCTGTCCTTTGTGACTGAGGCAACAATGAACCTTACTCTGTTCCTGCTTAAAACATCTGTATTCTCTGCTATAACATCTGTTGTCACCTGTAGTTAAAGTGAAGGAAAAGAAACCATGAAAATAAAAGACAAACAAAACAAACAACAAACACAGCCTAGCTGGGGCGGGGGAGGGGGAGCTTGCCTGAGATCCACAGCCTTCTGAAACTCCAAAGGCAAAACAAAGACTACAGGCAGAACAAAGACTAATAAGCAATAAATCTAGGGAATGGATGAGCACCCATGGCTATTAACATCACAAAAAGAAAGATGCCAGACAGTGTGTCTCCTCGTGGAAGTTAACAGCCACATAATACTTATAAAAAGACTTGAGGTTGAATCTAAGTAAGCCTCTTGCTTGCCCAGCCTGCAAGAAACATGGGCAATGGAAGGCGATATTCAATTAGACCATGGGGATATAATTAGCAAAATCTAGAATGAGGGGATTCTGCATGATAAACAACCTGATTTCTTTCACAGATAAATTTCAAGGAATGAATAAAGAGGGAGAAAAGGGCAGTCTATATCTACAAAAAGAGGCTTCATAGTATCTGATTGCAATATATAGACCACCTTTGGATCCTGATTCAAACAACCTGGGGGGGAAATTATAGGGGGGAAATGGAATACTGTATAATAAATAGTATTAAGAAATTACTGATATTTTTCACTATAATCATGGTACTTTATACTTTTCAAAGAGCCTTAGGAATATACACTGAAATATTTATGGAGAAAAAAACATGACTAAGATATGCTTCAAAATGACATGGAGGAGAAAAAATAGGGATATAAATGAAATAGGATAGAACACGATTGTTGACGTCAGATGATAAGTATGTGAGAGTTCATGATGCCATTTGCTGTACTTTTATACATGTTTAAAATATCCATAACAAATTGGTTTCTAAAAGGGAAGTTATAAAAGAATGTACTTAATCATGACTTGTTTCCTTTCAAATTAGCCCTTGTTTTTTTAAACCAAATAGCCCAAATTGAACAAAATTTTACAGTAAGTCCTTTGTCGGCCTGGCTGCTCCGCATGCAGAGTCAGACTGGTGACTGCGGAGAATGGAATCTCTTTTTCAGGCCTGTTACCACCACCCAGCTGCAAATGTCATTCTTGTCAAGGCCTCACAATTGTCCACCACATTCCCTGCCCCCAACCTCCACTCTGATCTGACCTGGATGCTTCTGGAAAGCTCAGGTGGGGCTCAACATCTAGAGCAGGCGTCCCAGGAAGGACCCTAAAAGCACTGTAGGGCTGCTTCAGCTGCACAAGGCCAGAGCCTGCCCTTACCTTTTTTTCAGACACTTTAATAGTTTTATTTTTGTTTTTCTTTTGCATACTTGTGCTTATGCAATTTGTAGCTATAAATTATTTATTTCTTTTTTAAAATTTTTTATTGTATATTATTTTTACCTGTACCGTCAAATCAGATATGACTGGTACAGGAGGAGATTGCCCCTCCTTCTCCAGCAGAGCATCTGGTGGGTTTGAACCGTGTACTTCTGGAATTGCAGTGTAGCGTCTTGCCACTAGGCCACCAGAGCTCCCTAAATTATTTATTTCTTTTTTGTTTCTTCTCTTTTTTTATTTGTTTGCTTACAAAGTTCATGTTGTTTTTGTTGTGATCTGTCAAGTCCCCTGCGACTCATAGCAACCCTATGTACAATAGCTCTGAAGTCTGCCCTTGTCCTGAGTCAGTCGCACTGACTCCATCCAACACATTTACTCCTATTGCCCTCATTGCAGTTATCAATCCATCTCATTTGGGGTCTCATTTCTTGCACTGTCCCTCCATCCTTCTGAGCATGATGTCCTTCTCCAAGGATCAGTCCACATGCCTATTATGTAAGACAGAGCTTCAAAATCCTAGCCTCCAACGAGAAACGTGGTTTCATTCTCTCCAAGACAGACCTATTTGTTTTCTTGGCGGTCCGTGGTATGTTCAAGACTCTTCTCCAGCACCACAACTCAAAGGCATCAACTTGTCTTCATCATCCTTAGTCATTATCCAGCTCTCTGATGCATAACAAGTAATTGTGAAGACCATGGCCCGGATTAGGCACACTTTAGTCTCTAGACTGACATTGTTGTGTTTCATTATTTTGGAGAGGTTCCTGACAGCAGCTTTTCCCAATGCAATTAGCCTTTTGATTTCCTGACTGCTGGTGCCAAGAGTGTTAATTGTGGAACCTAGCAAGCTGTAACTGTTAATAACTTCAATCTCTTCTCCATTCTTCATGGCACTGCCAATTGGCCCAGTGACAAGAATCTTTGTCTTCTTGATGTTCAGCTTCAATCATATTGAAGACTACAGTCCTTGACCTTCTGCAGCAAATGCTTCGAGTCTGCCTCAGTTTCAGCAAGCAAGGTTGTGTCATCTGCATAATGTAGGTGGTTGATGAGTCTTCCTCTAATACTGATGCTACATTCCTCCTCATAATACCCAGTCTTCTGAATGATTTGACCTGTTCTTTATATAGATTGAAAAGGTATAGTGACAGGATGCATCCTTGGCGCACGCCCTTCCTGATTTTGAACAGTGTTTCCCTGTTCTGTTCTAATGACTGATTCCTGGTTCAAGTATAGATTTCTCATAAACACAATCAAGTGTTCTGGGATTCCCATTCTCCTCAGGGTTAGCCACAATTTGTTGTGATCCACACAGTCAAACACCTTTGCCTAGTCAATGAAAAACAGATAGATATGGTACTCTTTGTTTTCTGAGAAGATCCATCTGACTTTGGTGACAATGTTTCTAGTGCCTCTTCTAAACCCAGCTTGTATTTCTGGTAGTTCTCTGTCAATGTACTGTTCTAATCTGTTTTAACACTACTCTTCATTCACATTGTGTTTTATGTACTCATTCTCATGTATTGTGTTTTATAAAATTAATCACCATTGGACCTTACCCATCATTACCTATCTTTTTGCCCAGATTCTTCCCATTTCCTTCCTCCCCTCGCTCCACCCCACCAATCTGTGCAACGCTGGTTTTGTCTCTTACCTTTTAAAATGTAGTCCGTTAGCAAAGTAGGCACCTTCTCATTGTCCTCCTTCATGGCAAAGAGAACTGAGGGAAAGAGAGAAAGAAGCCAAGATGTCATCAGAACACAAAGTTTACTTATAGGGGCATACAGCACAATAGCCCAAAGTGAGTAAAAAATGATTCAAGGAACCAGACTTCTGATGAGTATTGAAGTACCCAAAGTCTAGAAGCCTCTGTCAAGAACAGAGTATATCAGAAAAGCAGTCTCTGGGAGGTGTGCCATCAGTAGCTTCACTGTTTTCTAAAAATTATTTCATTAAATTTACTTGCTCATCCATAATATCCATATCACCTATTATGCATGTATACTTAATAATCATAAAAGTAATAAAGCCATTAAAATGATCACTTTTCAGATGCAGTCACTCTAACTGTTCAGGATAATAGTGTTACATAACTAAGTCACACATAACACTGTCATTAAAGATATTCCACTCTTCACCACAGCAGCCATTGACATATGGCCTCAATGGTTGTACACAGCCCCATGGCCTGGGCCTCAACAAGAACCATAGAGCAACAAAGACATGAGCAAGCCTCACACAGCATCCCACAGGCGCCTCACCAAGCACACCCAGTTCCTGCAGAACATGACTCTGGATGTGTGTGGCTTCAAGCAATGGAGCCACTCAAGGTCTGCAAGGACAAGTGGGTCCTCAAATTCATCAGGAAATAGGCAGGGGGATACACGTCCACAACAAGAGGAAGTGAGAGTTGCTGAGCAAGCTCCTGGCCACCGTGAAGAAGGCAGCTCACTGAGCACATCTCACTGCTTTCTCCAAAGTCCTCCCTCATCTGATGGAATAAATGTAATTATTTTTTTAAAAAGGCTATCTACTGATAGGAATAAACATATATCAAAAGCATCTCACTTCAAATTGCTACCATAAAGGAGCGTATTTTAGTAAACGTTTAATTTATGTTCTATATCATATACTATAAATTTTGGACATGCAAAAGACATAAGCACCCTCAAGAAGTTCTAAAGACTTTTTATTGAAACAATACATGAACTATATCTAAAGCAGACAATAGGGAAGTTATTAAAGCCTAAGGCTTTATATAAAGTTTTTAAAATTGTTTTTCTGGTATTACACTCGACAGAATCATCCTGAATTCATATTATGGAAGTCCTTCAAGAAGGTAGCTAGAAAGGAAAATTAAAGAGATGGTTGATAGATACTGTTTATTGTATCAAAATGATGGCAATACTGTCCATCACCAGATGGCTTAAAATAGTGGTTTATTATTCAAAGCAATCCTCTATAGCTTTATTTAAAAATGGAATGATTACACATATAATATCACTCAATTTTGTATATATATTATATTTATTATTCCATAAAATGGATGGGAGGAGAACATTTTTAATAAATAAATAAATTCTAATAGTCATAGAAAAATATCTAAAAGAACACATTAAATTGACAAAAGTAATTACCTCTTAGTGTAAGACTGTGGAGGACTTTCTATATTATATTTTTCTAGTATCTGGGTTTTGGTTTTTCTTTTTTTTCTAAAAATGTATTGCTTTAGTAAATAGACAAAGTCATAAAGATGAGTTGGCATTAAACGCTAGGGTCAAGAGGCAATCATGAGAGTAGTGGATCCCCAATCCACTTCTGGGTCCTTGTCTTTCATTGGACATCTTACCAGTTTCAAGAAAGGACGATGATTCTTAAATTAGAAAGTCAAAACAGGGTGGAGAATAGAAGCTGGTAGTGACCTGAAGCCAGGGGCCCAGCCAGGAAAAGATGAGACCAAGAGTCAGGCTTCTCCGAGCTGTTAGAAGAAAACTGCTGGGATCCTAGGGGGTTTTCTCTGCTTTATTGCTCCATATTTTTAGACAGGGGTTAATTTCAACTCAGTTGACTGTGATATGTTGCAGACTACATGACACAGCAAGAAAACGGTCTATAAAAACATAATCATTTTTCAGCCATTATGTGTTAAAGTTGACATTTCAAATTCAATATTTAATATGAATTATGTAGTCTCTGTTAATCTCTTGTGTATTTCTTTATCTTAAAAAATAGGGTAGAGAGAAGATATTGTTCATAATTCTATACAAAAATTTGCCAGAAAAACAGAGAGCTTTGTAATCTACAAGAGAACTGGTATTCCAGAAAGGTGGCAGTTTTTCTTTTCAAAGAAATAAAGTTTTTTAATATTGTTGCTGTTGTTACGTGCCATCGAGTTGCTTGCGACTCATAGCAACCCTATGTACAACATTGCTAAACTCTGCTCTGTCCTGTGCCAATCGCACCATCTCTGACACACCCATCCCAATTACCCCAGTCACTGAATCAATCCACCTCATAGGGGGCCTTCCCCTTCTGCGCTGTCCCTCCACCCTACCAAGCATGATGTCCCTCTCCAAGGACCCCCTTGCAACATGTCCAAAGAATGTTAGACGGAGCCTTAGAATCCTTGCCTCCAAGAAGCAGCCCAGTTTGACCCTTTCTGGGATGAATCTGTTTGTTTTCCTAGCAGTCCATGGTACCCTCAATACTCTTCTCCAGCACCACAGCTCAAAGGCGTCAATTCTCCTTCTACCCTCCCTGGTCATTGTCCAACTCTCTGATGCATAACAAGTGGTAGCAAAGACCATGGCCTGTATCAGATGTACCTTAGTCTCCAAAGAGACACCATTGCTCTTCAGTAGTTTGGAGAGGTTCCTAACAGCAGACTTTCCCATGGCAGTACATCTTCTAATTTCCTAATTGCCGAGAGTGTTGACTGTGGAGCCAAGCAAACTGAAGCTGTTGAACAATCTCAATCTCTTCACCATCCATCCTGATGCTACCAATTGGCCCAGTGGTGAGAATCTGTCTTCTTGACATTGAGCCTCAATCCATATTGGAGGCTTCAAGCCTTGACCCTCTACAGCAAGCGCTTCAAGTCCTCCTCAGTTTCAGCAAGCAGGGTTTTGTCATCTGCATATCGCAGATTGTTGATAGATCTTCCACCAATCTTGACCCCACATTTCTCCTCATAGAGCCCAGCCTCCCGGATAATCTGTTCTGCATACAAGTTGAAAAGGTATGGAGACAGGAAACATCCCTGGCGTATGCCCTTCCCAATTTTGAACCATGCAGTGTTTCCTTGCTTTGTTCTGACGACTGCCTCTTGGTCCAAGTATAGGTTTCTCATTAGCACGATCAAGTGTTCTGGGATTCCCATTCTTCTCAGAGTCAGCCACAGTTTGTTATGATCCACACAGTCAAACGCCTTTGCATAATCAACGAAACACAGATAGACATTCTTCTGGTATTCTCTGCTTTCAGCTAAGATTCATCTAACATCAGCTACAATATCCCTAGTACCACAACCCCTTCTAAACCCAGCCTGGACTTCTGGCAGTTCTCTGCTGATGTACTGTTCCAGTCGTTTTTTGATAATCTTCAGTAGAATCTTGCTTGCGTGTTAGAAATCAATGATATCATTCTATAGTTTCCACACTCTGCTGGGTCACCCTTCTTTGGGATGGGAACAAATATAGATCTCTTCCAGTCAGTTGGCCAAATGGTTGTTCTCCAGATTTCTTGGCACAATTTGGTGAGCACATCCAGGGAAGCCTCTGTTAGCTGGAATATGTCAATTGGTATACCATCTATTCCTGGGGCCTTATTTTTTGCTATTTCCTTCCAAGCAGCTTCAACTTCTTCCTTCATCACCATAGGCTCTTGCTCATATATGATTTCATTAAATTTTTCTATGTCTGCCAGTTCCTTTTGATACAGTGTCTCAGTATATTCTTTCCATCTTCTTTTAATACTTCCTGGATCATTTAATATTCTGCCAAAGCATCCTTGATTATAGCAACTCGAGGTTTAAATTTGTTCTTCTCTTCCTTGAGCTAAAGAAATGTTGAGAGAGTTGTATAAGACTACAATTATAAAAGGCTAAAGAAAGGTTTACACACAAGTACAATCATTCTTGGATTATTACCAGGGATGGGAAGGAACAGAAAGCAGAGTGAAACTTAGTAAGTAGATTCATAGACACATATTAACATGTGTGAACAGAAAGGCAGTATCCAATAAAGGGATGTAAAATATAGATAAAGAGAAAGAACCTCAAGTGGTCTAGTGGTAAGAAACTGTGCTGCAGTTCCCAAGGGACATGGTTCAAATCATCAGCTGCTTTACAGGAGAAAGATGAGCATCTCCTCTGTGTAATTTACTCCCTCTGAAAACCAGCTGGAGGGTCAGCAATGGGTCAGTTCTGATTTGATGGCAAACAACAATATAGATAAAGGGAAGATAGAGAAATATTGAAGAATTCATGGAATTGAGAACTGCAGGAAGGAAGTGGTGAAAGTGCAATTGATTGCACTGTGGGTTTTAAAATTAGTGACACAAAACAAAAAGGGCATGAATGGTTAAATAAAAAAATGAATTTGTTTTGTAAACTTTCATTCAAATGACAATTTTTTATAAAATCTGATCACTTTAGTTTTCAGCCCATCTGCATGTCCTCTGGAGCTCAAACAGCCCTGCCCACCTTCCCCAGATGTGTGCTGCTGTGGGGTGTGTAAGTCACTCTCTGCACGGGGATTACAGCTCTCAGGTTTCACTATTCCTGCTGCCTCCCCTCAGCCGAAGGTTTTGCTCTTCCTAGAAGAACCAGGCTGACACTAATGGCTGACACCAATGCCCTTAGTCCTTAGGGGGTAATATTGTTCAATGTGTAGAAAGAGATGTGGCCCATAAATGCCACTTTATTACATAGTGCTTTCTCCTGAGCATGAATCAAAATGGAAAGTGAGAAAGAGGCCGCACTTTCCAGAATGGAGAACCAGCATCCCTTTGCTCTAACCAGCCTTGCCCACCACACTCACCCCCATGAAAAACTGCGACCTCTCATCAGAACCAGAGCCAGTCCTCAAGGTTGAGCTCCCTGCTCTGCAGTACCAACACAGAGAAAGTAAACTCAGGAAAAGTAGAACTGCAAAAACAGGCTCCCAAAGCCCTGAGGACTACAGGAGAACCCCCAAAAGCCCCCAAACTGTGCCAGTCCCTTCCCACCAGTGTCCACAGCTCCTTTTCATCTGCCAAGTCCCTTCTCCTACAGAAGGACAGAGAAGACAGGTCTGGGGCTCACTGAAGACCATTGTCATTTACACACACAGAGAAAGGAGGACCAGATGACACGGAGCACGTTTGGACCTATCTAGAACTGCTCTCAGGAAATCCTAGGCCTGAGCACCCAGAGGCAGAAAGGCAGGTCCCACTGGGAGGGAGAACTCACTGTTTGTCAGCATCTGCAGATCTTCCACAGACGGAGGGGCCGCTTTCTTCTCATAAGGGATGACCGTGTTCAGATACTACAAGAGAAAACATGGTGGGTGGTGCCTGAGACACAAGCCGTGACCCGCCGGGGCTGGAATACGGCAGATGTGCATAGGGACTTTTCTCAAAGAAGCACACATCATCAAATTGTGCACCACAACACCCAGTGTCATCTGCACACCATGACTTTTTTTTTTCTGGTCTTCAGAAAGCTTTTTAAAAGTAAAACTTGGGAACATTTTCTCCATTCCAACTTCTACATTCTTTGTATCCTAGAAATTTTTTGGTTATTAGAGAATCCTGGAGAATCAAGCTGAGAAAAGGGAGTATTTTACTAGCATCATGCTTTCTTATCTTTTGCAGTACAATTTGACAATGTATTCTCTATTTTCTCTTTTGTCAAAAGTGACAGGCAGAAACCCCAGCCACAGTTGTTGGACGTGCTCCCTCTGTTGGAAATGAGATGCTGCTTATTTCAGCAACAAAACCTGAATTTTAAGGCCCAAACACTCAAATTATTCATGGCTTTAATAGCTGATCCTCTAGCGGGTTTTCAGAGAATGTAAATTGCACGGGAGAAGATTGCCTATCTTTCTCCGTCAGAGTAGCTGGTGGATTTGAACAGCCAGAGCAGTTTGACCTTTGGGTTTGAAAAGAACAGTCTCGGAAGAACTCATTGTCAGTAATTCAAAGTCACAGGACATAGTAGAACCACTCTGAAGTTTCTGTGGTTATACTTCACAAAAGCAGCCTGCTACATCTTCCTCCCATGGGCCAGTTGGTGAGTTGGAACTCACGCATTTACGTTAGCTGCTCAGTACCGTGCCACCAGGGCACCTTCAGAGTGGAGAAGCCTGAGAGGGTTATAACACTTGGGGGTAGCAAAGAGAAGAACTTTAGACCAAGAGTTGAAAGCTTATCTTTTAGGATTGTCTCTTCTGGGATCATTGTGACTTTGAGAAAATGCCTAATATCTCAAGACCCTGACAGGGAAAGATCTGAGTTAGATGTTCCCTAAAATCCTTTCCTGCAGCTGTGGTTATGGACTACCACATCAGAACTGACTCATCACTGACACTTGAACAGGTTGTCAAGAAGCAGCAAATCCCACAGGAGAAGATTTCCCATCTCTCCCAACAGAGCAGCTGATGGATTCAAACCACATGCTTTGGGGTTGGCAGCACAATTCCTTACCCTTCAGTCACTTTTCTGGACTTCTGACACTTCAGATTCAACTGTAAACATGTTTGAAATACATGCACATTATACACTACGGTCTCAAGAGAGACTGTTACACACCTGCCAATCTGTTAGCTTATGCACTCGATGAGGGCAGTGATCATGATAGTAGAAGAGTTGAAGATAGTCTTTTTTCATTATTTACTATTTATTTCTTTCTTTTATTTTAAGCACAGACCCTAGTTACATCAACATTAGGATAAACTTCTTCTGAGGTACTTCATGACAGATTTTATGTCAAAACTCTGTGGAAATGTGCTACTTTCAACCAGTCATCATGAATTACGAATTAAAGTATGTTCCCTGAAAATACGTATTGCAAATCCTGACCCTTAGCCACACCTATGGCTTTAAGTCAATCACTTTTTCCCCTTTGTGAACCTTGCATTTTTTTTTCTTGTTGGTGTATTTACAATGTTCTTATACATTGTGTTTCACACTATCTTTGATTCACATTGTGTTTCATACAATAATTCTGATTCATTATATTTTATAAAATTAATCGACATTGAACTATGCCCACCATTGCTGTCTTTCCAGATCCTTGCCAATCTTTCCCATTTCCTTTACCCATCCCTCCCTCTGTCCACTAAATTGTGCAACCCTATCATTTCCCCCCTACCCATCCTCACCCCTTTGCTCCTACTCTCCCCTCCTTGGATTCTCATACACGTTTTACTAGTTATTTTTCTATTTCTACAATAATAGTCGTATATAGTATTTGTCCTTATGGACTGAGTTAGTTAACTCAGAATAATGTTCTCCAGCCCCTCCCAAGTTAGGTGGTAATTTACAAAATCATTGCTCCTGAGCAATGCATAGTATTCCATCATGTGAATGTACCATCATTTCTCAATTCACTCCATTGTGGTTGGACATTCAGGCTGTTTCCACGTTCTTGCAATGGTGAATAACACTTCTATGTACACTGTTGTACAAACCTCCATTTGTGTCTCAGTCCTCATTTTCTCAGGGTATATTCCAAACAGTGGAATAGCTGGGTCATATGGAATTTCTGTGTTCAGAGTTTTGAGAAAACACCAAACTGCCTTCTAGTTGTACCATTTTACAATCCTACCAACAGTGTAAAAGAGTTTCTGTCTTCACATCCTCTTCAACAATTATTACTTGCTGTCCTGTTAAACTTTGCCATGGCTACTGGGTTGAGATGGTATTTCACTGTGGTTTTTTATTTGCATCTCTCTTATTGCCAGCGATTCTGAGCATTTCTACATGTGTCTGTTGGCCAAGGTCCTTCCATGTAAAGAGATAGTCTTGATGGGATTGGCTCAGGTGGTGATCTAATGAGGTAGAGTTGATTAAGATCATAAATGGAATAAGTCATGAAACAGATTTCCTTTCAATGGATTTTTCTCTAAAAACAACTTAATTCCTGATGTGACTATGTGACTATGAGTCACATTGACTTTTAAATTGTGTCCACATTCCAGAGCACTGAGCTTAAAAGACAAATCATTTACTTTTAACAAATACTGTCTGTTCTTTCTTAAGAGTAGAAACAATTTTAGCTATTCCTTTAGCCCAGATGCTATAATGGTAATTCTAGGGAATCACCTGACTATATCAGGAAGGCCCAGGGAGGACAATCGTACCTGTTTGTCAGTCCCTGAGGAGCCAAAGGTCTGGCGGATGCCACTTTGAAGGATGTTGGAGATGCCCTCCATGCTGAAGCGCTGAGGAAGAAGAGAGAGACTCAGATAGGGCAAATGTTTCCTGCTCCACAGTCATTGGAGAGACATCTGTGTCCTCCCTAAAGGACCAGATCTGATAGCAATCAACTGCCTGAAGTAACTGCCGCAGGCACTGCCCCTAGACAGCAAAGGGAAGACCTGAGCCAACAGGTCAAATATTAAGCCCTGTCTCAAAGATCCTTCTTTTAGTTAGGCCTCTTCTGTCTCCGGGTTCTCTCATTTCATTCTCCACCACATAAAATGAAAAATTAAACAATACTGTAAAACTTAAACAGATTGTGACACAAAGATTTTAGGGGGGAGGAGAGAATAAATGTTCAAGCATAGATTAAAAAGCAATGGTCTTTATCCAGAAAAGATTTTTCAAAATGTGTGTGCAGGGACCAATTTAGTCCCTAGATTTCACAAATGGCTAAACACTCAACTATTATCCAAAAGGTTTGTGGTTCAAATCTACACCACGGTACCTTGGAAGACAAACCTACTGATCTGCTTTGAAAATCCTGCAGACTAGTTCTACTCTGCATACATGGGGTCCCTCAGGAGTTGGAATCAACTGCAACTAACAAAACAAAGGCCACTTCAGGAGGTCTGGGAGAGAGCACCTTCAGGGTTCTGCTGAGCTTCCATTGGTTTAAGGAAATCTGTCAATATACAGTAAAGCATTTGATTATTTTTTCCAATCCTTGAAATATTCTACACATGCCCCAGAGAGATGTGTCAGAACTACAAGCTATGTCTGTGGTAGAAATTCTGATCCAAAGTCCTGAGGCACATCTGTCAATAATCAAGACCTTTACTCTACCTTCTGTCTTATCAACAAAGAGCACCTGTCCTAATCCATTATTTATTTTTTAAAATTTATTCATTGTTGCACTTTCCCCCTTCCTTCCCCCTCTCCTCGCCCACCCCACAATGCACCCCTTGTTCCAGATTGTTCTCATACATATAATGCATAATCATCTTCCTTTCAAACAGTTCTTCTCATCTGTTCTAATGCAATGTTCCTTTTATTTTGAAAATAAAAATTTTATTTCATACTGGTTCACCTACTAAAGATTAAATCCCTGTGCACATTAAAAACATTTTCCAGAAGAGTGAAAAGAAAACCTACTGACTGGGAAAAAAATCATTTGGAAATACCATTTTAGACAAGAGTCTCATATCAAAATTTACAGAATCCTACAGGGCCTCCATAAGAAAAAGATTGATAACACAATTATAAAATGAACAAAAGACATGGAAAGGTTTTTCAATTATTTCTTAATGTTGATATTCTGCTTCCTCCAGTTAGACCATGAGTCCTTTGAGGGTGTCAAGACAGGAAATAGCTCATCCCACAGGGAATCTTCTGTCTCTCAAAGGTCTGTGCTCACAGTCACTGCTCAGTAAACATTTGTTTATAGGGATTTGATAGAATGCAACCAGAGTGCTTCTTAGAGGCAAGGATGGTGAAACGTCACCTCACATACTTTGGGCATATTGTTAGTCCTTGGAAAGAACTTTTATGCTTGGAAAGGTGGAAGGAGAGCAAAAGGATAGGAAGATCCTCAACCAGATGGATTGACACAGTGACTGGAGCAATGGGCTCAAGAATGTCAGAAATTAGGAAGATGGCACAGGATAGGGCAGGGTTCACATCTGTTATTCATAGGATCGCTATGAGTCATACTCAACTAGATGGCAACCAATAGCAGTGCCAATATGGCAAGGTTGTGTTGAGATGGAAGGAGCCAGGGCTGGGGCTGGGCACAGCTCATCTCTGGCGGGGCTGGGCACGTACCTTGAGAGGCATCTGATTTCCCTTCTCTATTCTGCTGCTCTGCAGGCTCAGTCCCTTCTCTTTCCGCCTCTTTTTCATCAGTTCTCGCTGCTCCTTCTGCTTGTTCTGAACCTCGATAAGCACCGTGATGAAGGAGTTCTTCACTTCCTTCTCAAACTCCAGCTCGTCTCGGCGAGCTAGCTGTTGCACCAGCTCCTCTGAGAAGTCCCGAATGGCGCCCTCCACCTGATCCAGCAGCTCAGCTAGCTCTGCCCCTGACATGTGCCTCAGCCCTGTGGGGAGAAACTACACTGCTTCAACTCTACAAAGACCTTCACAATTTAGGGGTGTGTTGGGAAGAGAGTATCACCCTTCAATGGCCTAAGAGGAGGATGAAAAAACAGACTCCAGGGAAGCCTGTGCTGGCAGAAAACAGTGGTGGCAGACATGTGACTATTTGACCCCTGTTCTCTCTGTCTTCCTGCTTTCCCTTCTGCCTCCATTGCATTTTGCATGTGGAAGGGGCCAAGAAACTGGGGGAAAACCAAGAGGAGGTTTTTGGCATGTGTGCTGAAGAGCAGCACCAGAGAAGTGGCATTTACTGTCAAGAACCGATCTAGGTACTGCTGACAGCAGGGCAGGCAGAGGGCGGAGGGAGGGGCACCATCCAGCAAGCCTGAGTTCATCTCTGATTTTGGAAAATTTGACAATTAAGGAGACTGGTGATGGCTGCACAGTATGGTGCGTGGGACTGACTGTACTAAATTGTACACACGAAAGACTTGAAGTAGGGAAATGTTGTGCTATGTATATATGGAAGACAGCAGCCTGTATTTAAAAATGAGACCTTGAAGAGTTCTGGTTGCCCAGTTGTGAAAGTTTGTGCTACTATCCCAAAGGCAGCCCATCTCTGAGGGGTCAAACCCACCCAGCACACCTCGAGAGAAAGATGGGCAATCTCCTCCCTTGTGATGTACAGTTAGGAGTTTGTAATCACTTTGTCTTTTGACTTGAGTTGCCACAGGTGTCTGCACTTGTAGAAAAGAGAAGGGATCCCAAAATCATTGGAAACAATGACCACGTTAACTTCTTGCCCCAACACCTCTTCATTTCAAATAGATGGAGGTGAGGAGACTATTTTGGAATATGCCCCTTTCCTAGGACATCTTCCGTTATCTCTGGATCCACTCCCCTTTCTTTCTGCCTAGGCCTGGATATTTGTGGGCTTGGGTCAACCATCCCCTGTGTTTGGCTGTGTGAGGTTGTCCTCCATCTGTCTTTGGCATCTCAAGGCATCACAGCAGTTTTCACGAGTCCTGCTGAGTGTGTCTAAGTTTGGGGCCTTTGCGAGACTGAGAATGGCGCACCCCCTGGGTAACTGTGAATGAATGCAGCACCACAGACAGAGCCATTCCATCACCCTGAATGGAGTCCCCAGAGCCACAGAGTCGAGTTTCAGGGCACAGCCTTCCCATCCTGCCTCTGTTGGTCAGGAATCCTGGGTGGTGCACGTGGCTAATACACATGGTTGCTAAGTAAAAGGTTGGAGGTTTGAGTGCACCCAGAGGATATTTGGAATCAAATCTATGTCTGGACTTCCAAAAACAGCAGCTCTTGGAAAATCATGTGGACGTAGTTCTTCTCTGGGACACACACAATTCACCTGAGTCAAAAGTGACTCCATAGCAACTGGTTTGAACCTCCACGTGGCCCCCTAGGCTCTGACTCACCATCTCCTCTCCACAATGCGTCAAAGTCTCCACCACTACAGAGTGAGTGCCCCTCCCCACACGCCCCCTGAGGCCCTCACCTTCGTAGGACCAATTGTTGTTGAAGGTCTGGGTCAAGGCCTGCATCTCCTGCAGGAGCACCGAGTCTGCTTGAGAGGACATTTCTGCCCCATCCTCTTCTTCCAGAACTTCTTCCTCCTCCTCCTCAGGGTCTGGGGAGTTCTGCATCATTTCCTCAATCTCTTCAATTACCTGAGAAAGGCACACAAAAGAGAGGTAATTCCGTTCTCTGCTAGCAGGATGTTCTGACTCAAATGATGGTCAGTTAAGGAAGTTTCTAATTTGAGGTCTATAAAATTCCTGAAACAATATGACAACTTAATAAATATTGAATACTAATAAAAATTGACCCAACTGTAGACTTACATACACTTTTCTTAATGTAAAACACTCTTTAGTGTAGAACCTCTTCCAAGAAGTCCATTTAGCTGAGTGCTTTATTGGTAATAAACCACTCTTTCAGGAAACAGAGCAAAGCTGCCTGGAAGGGAACATTTATATCAATTTGCTGAGTACTTTCTTTCTAAGTGGGAAAATATTTTATCCATCCAACTTTAACACGAAATTCAGCCCATTAATTTCTACAATACAACTGACTGGCAAAACAAGTGTTTTCACAGCAAGTAGCTATTGACCTAAACAGAAACTAAAACTGCACCGCAACAAAGGAGAAGATAATAAAATAAGAACTGTACAGGTAGATTCTGGCAAGCAAAAAAGGGTGAAGTCAAACTCCATCTAGATTATTGATAATAGATGGTCCCTAAAAGGAGAGGATACAAGTCAGTGTTTCTCCAGAGGAATAAAGGGTGCTTTAACTGTTCATGCACAAAGAAAACAAGATAACAAAAGCCACTTGTGAAAGTGAATCTGTAAAAGAGTTCAGTTGCAAGAATACATTGCTGCATTTGTCTGTTCTCCATGCTGTGACAAAACCAGGCTTAGAGACCACTGGGCTGTGGACTTTGAAGTGATTGTCTTCACATTGGGTTGGATCAAAGAACACAGAAATGTGGTCTCTTCCTTTAGAGTAATTCCTATTTTGATTTCCAAGTCTTTTTAACTCTAGTCACAAGTTTCATTGGCATTTAGCTTTGACTGCTGGGAAATATGTCAAAGCATCCAACGAAATGACACTATCTTCCCTTACCATTTTAAGGCTGAGTTTTGCTTTCTCTCAGAGTTGTTGTTGTTAGGTACCATTCAGTCAGAACTGACTTATAGCTGATCCTACAGTGAGTTTTCAGAGGCAGTAAATGACCTCAGAGGACATTGCCTATCTTTCTTCCGTGGATCCAAACCACATGCCTTTGCACCATAACTTCTTACCACAAGGCCATTAATTAACTTTCTGGGATCTCATTTCCCTCAAAAGGAGCCCTGATGGCATGGTGGGTAAGCACTGAAAGGTAGGTGGTTCAAATCTACCAGCAGCCTGATGTGACAGTCTACTCCCAAAATGATGGGGCAATCTGTTCCTCAGAAATGCTATGGGACAGTCCTCAGTCCTACAGGACCATCATGGGTCAGAATAGACATGACGTGGTGACTGTGGCGCAGAGAGCGGTGGCTGCATTCAAATCTGGTTCTTTGCAACCTCTCCGTCCTCACCTAGCTCAAACCTCATCTTTTTGTAGCAGATCTGACAGAACTCCTTTCGAAATGCCCTTTCTGGCACTGAAGAATCCTGGAAGAGCCCTCAAACTCACTACCCTGAGAGACTTCATACAGGATCTTGACAAGATAGCTACCCAGTAAATATTTTTTTTTTTACTAAAATGATGATGAAGGAATCTAGGGAATCAGCAATATCATCTCTAAGTAATACATAATTAAAACCAAAGTATAATTAACTCAATCAAATGTGAAGCATTACTTTTCCCCCCATAAACAAAGACATCTCCTAAGGTCCTTTTGAAAGGATCAACATTTTCAGTGTTCTGTGAAATCTGAGAAAATATCCATCTTACAAAAGCTTCTGTTTGTGGGAAGACAAGTATTTGGGATTCTTGTTATCTTCAAGTCGGTGAGTTGCAAGAGAGGCTCATCAGACAGTTCTCAAAGACCCATCCGCTCAAGTGTGTGGAATTGTGCTGCACTGTGTACAGCGTTCATGCTCCAGCGGGTGGGAGCTGAGATGAGAAAGGAAATCCCTCACCAAAGACATCGTAGACACAGCCACCACAAGACCAAACACCTTTCCTGTGCTGAGATGGATGAGGCAAATATGTTTTCTTGAACTTTTTCTCCACCATCACAGCAAACGTCCCAAGGAACAATCTGGAGTTACACTCTTACCTGATCTGCTGTGAGCAGAGGTTCCTCATTGATGCCAGAATCATTTTCACTCTTCTCGTTGAACTCCTCCTCCTCCTCCTTCTCGTGGATCTGAGGTGGAAAAATGGAGTTTCTGAGTGACCAGCTTTAGAATCTGTTGTTGCTATTTGTTGTCAAGTTGGAAGCGACTCAGAGCTAACCCCCCAGGGGGTTTTCAGAGGCTGTGAATCGTAAGGGAGGAGACTGGCCATCTTTCTTCTGCAGGGCAGCTAGTGGTTGTGAACTACGTGCCCTTGGGTTGGCAGCACATCTCCTTACCACTAGAATGACCTATAACTTTTAGAATTTAGTATGGTTTCCCTTTAAATTTTAGAATAGATGATACTGGCTTAAAGATATCCATTATCTAAAGAGTGCTAATGAATTGTCTAGAATTCCATCAGATTCCATTGATCACACGACATGGATCAGAGTCCAGGTTGGCAAAGGAGAAGACAATGCATGACCGCTACCATTTTAAGTCACCTGTCCTTAACTCAGAGACAGATCATTTCTGGGTGAACAAGCAACCTGCTTTGATGCTGTGATCAAATCCACCTGCAAGATTGCACTTACTGTGCTAGGAATTTCAATAGGGATGTTCTCAGATTTTCTTTTACTAGTCATTTTAAAGAGTAATTGATTGTGTCCAGATGATGAACCACCCTAGAATCCAGGAGTTGTGCGATGGCTGATGAAGTTACTATATGATGAGTCTGCTTGGGGGAAGGAAGCCACTCAATGACCTGACCACGTGACCTGAAGGACAAGCTAAACAACAGTACCTAGTTCTACTATGAGAGAAATCCGCTTATCCTATTTTCTTCATGTTTCCAAAATTCCATAATTCTCAAACAGCTTCCTAAATTACAATCATTCACAATCCAGTTGTTTAAATTCAAAAGTTGGATTAGTTTAAAGCTGTGATTCTCAATCTCAGCTGCCCATAAACATAACTTGAGGAGCATCTAAAAACTAAGATACCAGGTCCCATGCTTGGCAATGCTGATTCATCATGGCTGGAGAAGGGTCCTGGCACGAGGCATTTTTGAGCCCTCCAGGTGACTGTAGACCCATGAGAATAGAATAATACTGCAGAAACTTCCTCCAGCCAGCAGTTCCTCTCCTTATGGTTTCTCCCTCCACTGGTGGTCAATTCAATTACAGATATGACCCAGCGTTCTGATTTTCTTTTCAAACAGTGAGTAGACAAGAATGTTTTAGGAGATAAAGAAGATAAGGCCCTTAATTAAGCAAGATATTCAGAGCACATCTGGCCTAACCCACCATCCCCCAAATTGCCATGTTCTAGCATTTTTGTTCAAATCCTGCACAAAATAAAACACTAACCCAGCCAACAAGCTGACCACCTCAAAATCTGATTTGAAAGTCATGTAGGGGATTAGCAGGAAGTGCCTTCAGCAGAGCCCCCCAGGAGCTGACACACTGGTGTTCCTCTTCCCCAGGGAATCACAAGAACTCAGTGGAACAGGAAGCCCTTCAGTTCCACACAACCAGTTAAAATGTATCCCCTCTTCTCTTAGCGCCACCTGGTCAGACATCACTAACAAAACACATCATCAAACAGATCTTAAATTACCATCTGTACTCCACATGAATAAAAGAGAGGGCCAAAAGGTGATGAGGTCACTTGAGGAAGTTGGGTGCCAGATGGTGACTGCTCCAGTAATCCGACCACTGTCCTTGCTGAGCTACTTATGGTGGCTGCTTGGTGGCTAAAGCTCCTCCCTGAGAAGGCTGAGACCCTTCGAACCAGAGTTTATTCACAGCTACCTTCATACGGCAGAACTTTCTCAAGGGAAGAATCTCCTGTGGTAGAAAGTAGACTCATGCCAGAAACAGAATTTCTCATCGCAATATGTCTTTTAATTTCCTGGCTGTTGGTGCCAAGAGTGTTGACTATGGAGCCAAGTAAACTAAAACTGTGAACAATCTCAATCTCTTCACCATCCGTTATGATGCTGCCAATTGGTCCAGTGGTGAGAATCTTTGTTTTTTGATGTTGAGCCTCAACCCATATTGAAGGCTGTAGTCCTTGACCTTCTACAGTAAGTGCTTCAGGTCCTCCTCAGTTTTAGCAACCAGGGTTGTGTCATCTGCATAATGCAGAGTGTTGATGAATCTTCTTCCAATCCTGATATCACACTTCTCCTCATAGAGCCCAGCCTCCCAGATACTCTGTTCTGCGTATAGATTGAAAAGGTATGAAGACAGGTCACATCTCTGGCATACATCCTTCCCAATTTTGACCCATGCAGTCTTTCCTTGCTCCATTCTGACTACTGCTTCCTGGTCCAAGTATAGGTTTCACATTAGCACAATCAAGTGGTCTAGGATTCCCATTCTTCTCAGAGTCAGCCACAGTTTGCTGTGATCCACATAGTCAAACACCTTTACATAATCAATGAAACACAGATAGACATTCCTCTGGTACTCCCTGCTTTGAGCCAAGATCCATTCAACGTTAGCTACAATATCCCTATTACCACGACCCCTTTTAAACCCAGCCTGCATTTCTGGCAGTTCTCTGCTGATGTGCTGTTCCAATCATTTTTGGATAATCTTCAGCAGAATCTTGCTTGCATGTGATATCAATGATATTGTTCGATAATTTCCACACTCTGTGGTATCACCTTTCTTTGGAATAGGAACAAATATAGATCTCTTCCAGTCAGTTGGCCTAGTGGTTGTCCTCCAGATTTCTTGACACAACTTGGTAAGTACATCTAGGGCAGCATCTGTTACTTGAAATACATCAATTAGTAGTGGTCTTATAAAATATTTGTCCTTTTATAACTGACTCATTTTATGCAGCATAATATCCTCTAGGTCCATCCTCCAAAAAATGGCCATGCTTGGGTTTCTCAGGTGGGAAGTGACTATTCTTTTACACTATCCATCTGGGTATCTAACATGCATCTATACCTCTGGCTGGTAAAACCATCATCCCTCAACTGGCGGGCTGCCTTAGGCTCCTCTGAGGCCAAGAGAAACTCCATCCTGGACTGGGTGTCCTGACCCTTAATACTCATAGGCCAGAGGAGCTGCTATCTGTGACCAGATCACATCTTGAGGCCTCAGCTACCTCTCAGACGAGCAGAAACTCTGACCTGACTGGGTACTCCAACCTTAAACGTCCCCTACACTGGCAGATACCCTATCCCAGGCCTGATTGACATCCTATCTCCACTGACCCCAGCAGTGACAAGGGCACCAATCAGATGTTCAGCCAGCCCCTCCCCCAGCTCTCCTTATTTCTCCCCTCTTTTTATTTCCCATTGCTTTTTAGATTTTTGTTTGCTTGTTTTCTCATTTTGTTCTTCTGGGTTTTGGTGGATGTGGTTTATGGCCAGTTTTTTGGTGTGTATTTACCTGCTTTCTCTTCTTCTCTAGCTTTCCCCCATTCCTTTACTGGATCTCTCTCCCTGT
Source organism: Elephantulus edwardii (assembly GCF_000299155.1). Classification (NCBI taxonomy): domain Eukaryota; kingdom Metazoa; phylum Chordata; class Mammalia; order Macroscelidea; family Macroscelididae; genus Elephantulus; species Elephantulus edwardii. The sequence goes on from NW_006399870.1 coordinate 2,859,074, forward strand.
CTTTATTCCTTTCCTCTTTCTTTGCCATTCTGTTCTGATTCTTCATCTCTTCTTATCCTTCTGAGTTTTGGTCTTTCTATTTTCTCGTACTGACCAAACATAGTTTTGGTTTTGGAGTGGTTGTTTGTTTGTTTGTTTGTTTGTTTGTTTGTTTCTCATTTTCTTTGTCTCATTTGACAATAGAAAACAATCTTGCTCCACTTGACCAATGAAAGGCTGCAGTCAACACTGACCTTGTCTATCCTCAACTGCTCTACACAGGGAACAGAGCATTGCACACACACCTCCATCATCTATCACAGCTAACAGAAGATAAGAGATGAAGCATTAAGAATTACCAGCCTAGAAGGACACAAAGCTGCACAAGAAAAGGAGAGCAGAGGGGAGGCTCTGTGCCAAGAGCAAGCAGCCTTCATTGCATACGGGGAGACAGGACTGAGGTGTCCCTGGGGTTATAGTTTCTGCCATGTGGGGGTCCTAGCCTCTGTGGGGCCCTCCTGGGGCCAAGCAGCTCAAGAGACTTTAGTACATAGAACTTTAAGCAGAGGAAAGAATTTTCATATTCTCTTTGTGAGAGAAACTGAGGGCTAACTTGAGATCCCCTGCATGTAAGCTGTGTCAGCTGGCAGTCCCGATCTCTAATCTCCTGCCACTCCAGAGACAAAGGAAGACATTAAGCTCCAGGAGTAAAAAATTCATGAGAAACTGCTTAAATGTAGCACCTTGTCTCACACCACCCAGCCACATCGTATATAAATGAGGCCTATAGAGTTGGTGTCTACATCAGGAGACTACATCAAGATGAGATTTCTACAGGGCTGCAGTGCAGAGCAGAGGGAATATCAATGACTTAAGGAAAGGCAAAATTTCCTGGAAGGGACATACAGTAGAGCCAGTTGTTTTTGTTGTTGTTGTTGATTGCCTTCAAGTTGAGCATGACTCATAGCAACCTTAAGAACAAAAGGTTTGAAGCCTTTCTATAACTATCGACATTTATCAAAGTTCACAGAGTTTCTGGAGGCATGTTGGTTGGGAAGTGGATGACACTCCTACTATCCAGTAGAGTGAGTAGCTCACTGAACATTTTAATTTGACAACTAATTAATAACATCATAGAGACAAGAACCACCAAAAACTTTAGCAGACACAATAGAAATGTCTAACAATTATCAAGAGAAACTTCACATAATGTCAAGAAAGCATCAGGTAGCTTCAAACAACGTGAAAATACAAATTAAGTCTTCTCCCAAAAATCAGAGAGTATCAGGGACCTCATCAATACCCTAAAGTCAAGAAGGCAGATGATATATGTTGATATGGAGATGAGACATTTGAACAGCTACAAATGAAAGTACAAATGATGGAAGAAACAATGGAAGTCCCAAATAAAGGTACCTTAGAGGTAGAGAACCAGAAAAAAATGTATTGATGAAGACTTATTTGAACAGCTATGGGAAAAGGTGTAAATGAAGGAAGAAACAATGGAAACCACCAAGAAAACAAACACTTGAGAGACACAGAGCCAAGAGAAATATACTGATGAGGAGGAACATGAATAAATATGGAAGAAAATGCAAAAAAAATGGAAGAAAAAATTGAAACTCTAGATAAAGAGATACAAGAACTTAAAAAATCATCACAAGATAGAGAGGATACTGCCAACACAGTACTAGCAACAACAAAAAGACATGGAAAAGTAATCCAGAATATTAAGACTGAAATGTCAGGAGTGTCCAGTAAGCTGGAGGGGCAAAAACGTAGAACTGAAGAGATGGAGCAGAGAGTCAGTAAGCTGGGAGACAAGAACCTCAACAGAAAAAAAATTCTAGAAAAAAAATAGAGATGAGACATAAAGAAAATATTATAATCATGTGGGTTAACATAAAAAATAATAATATACGTATGGTTCCAGAATATGAGCAGGATAGAACAATCACTAAGAAAATTGTGGCAGAGGTATTAGAAGAAAACTTCCCAGGTATTATGGAAAACGAGGAAATCCACATTCAGGAAACTCAGCAAACACCAAATAGACGAGATCCAAACAGGAAAACATCAAGATATCATAGTCAAATTTTCCAAAATAAAAGATAAGGATAGAATACTAAAAGGAGCATGAGAAAAAGAGTCACCTATAAAGGAAAAGCAATTAGATTAAGTTCCAATTTTTCAGTGAAAACCATGCGAGCAAGAAGACAAGGCATGGCATACACAGAAAGTTGAAAGAAAACAACTGCCAACCGAGGCAGCATAGCTCTCCACCAAATATGAAGGAGAAATCGCATCCTTTGCAGAAAAAAAAGAGAACTTAAGGAATTTGTGAAGACAAGACCAAGTCCACAAGAACTCTTAAGGAAAATGCTTTACACAGAGACACTAAAAGGAAGTAGATGGGCCCATGGTAACAAGAAACAACAGAAAAAGAAACACAGCAAAATGGCAATGATAAAACCTGGCCTGTCAATAATCACACTTCATGTGAATGAACTAAATGCATGAATCAAGAAAAAAGAGTAGCAGAATGGATTACAAAACAAACAAACACCAAAGCCCATCAATACGCTGTCTATAAGAGACACATTTAATAAATGAAGATAAAAACAGACTCAAAACCAAAGGCTGGGAAAAAATATACCAAGTAAATGGCATCCACAAAAAACCAAGAGTGGCAATACTAATCTCTGATAAGATAGACTTCAGAGTGAAAATCACCATAAAAGACAAGGAAGGGCACTATGTAATGATAAAGTCACAGTAGATCAAGAAGACATAACATTGGTCAACATCTCTGCACCAAATGAAAGACATGCGAAATATATAAAACAATTGTTAACAGACTTGAAGATAGATATAGACAGCATCACTATAGTGGTAGGACACTTTAACACACCACGCTCACCAAAGAATAGCTCAACTCAAAAGAAAGTTAACAAAGATGTAGAAGACTAAACAACACAGTCAGCCAACTCAACCTGTGGCTGTATTCTTAGCACTGCACCCAACTAAAACTCACTTCTCGGTCTTCTCAAGTTCACATGATACATCTCCAGAATTGATCACATATTAGGGTATAAAGCAAGCCTCAACAAATTTGAAAACATTGAAATAATACATAGTAATACATAGATACATAGACTAAAATGTCATAAAACTAAAAATTAACCAAAAGAGGATAAAGCTTAAAGTCACCAACATGAAAGCTAAATAACACCATACTAGAACATGATAGGGTTCTAGAAGAAATAAAGAAGGACATTAAAAAGTTCCTCAAAACAAAGATAATGAAAACACAACATACCAAAACCTCTGGGGTGCAGCTAAAGCAGTCCTCAGAGGACAGTTCATAGCAATAGGCAAACACATAAAAAAATGAAGAAAGAAGCAAAAGAAATTATCTAACTCAACATCTTCATCAAATAGAAAAAGAACAACAATCTAACCCAAAAGCCTCTACAAGAAAGGAAATTATAAGAACAAGAACTGAAATCAAAGAGAGAGAAAACAGAAAAAAAACCCTGAAATCATCAATAAGGCCAGGAGCTGGTTTTTCAAAAGGGTTAATAAAATTGACAAATCATTGGCAAGTTTGACAAAAGCAGGAAAAAGGTGAAGACACAAATAACTTGATTGATGAATGGTAGAGGTGGCATCACAACAGAACCTGTGGAAATTAAATCTATAATTCTAGAATATTATGAAAAGCTATACTCTGATAAATTTGAAAACTTAGAGGAAATGGACAAATTCCTTGAAACTCATGCCTTGCCCAGACTGACACAGTCAGATGTAGAGCAGTTGAACAGACTCTTCACAAAAGAAGAAACAGAGCAGGTCAGAAAAAGACTCTCCCACAAAAAAAGTCCTGGATCCGATGACTTCACAGCTGAATTCTACCAAACATTTAGAGAAGATTTATCACCAATTCTACCTAACTAATTTAATAAAAACAGAAAAAGAAGGAGCATTCCCAGAGATATTCCATGAAGCAAGCATAAGCCTAATACCAAAACCAGGCAACGACATTACCAAAAAGAAAACTACAGACCAATACTTCTCATGAACATAGATATAAAAATCCTTAACAAAATCCTAGCCAATAGAATTCAAAAGCACATCAAAAAAATAATTTATCATGAACAAGTGGGATTCATAGGAGGTTTGCAAGGGTGGTTCAACATAAAAAAAACAATTAATATAATTCTCCACATTAACAAAACAAATAGCAAGAGCCATATGATCCTAGCAATTAATGCAGAAAAGTTATTTGATAAAATTTGACACCCCTTTCTGATTAAGACACTTGGCAAAATTGGAATAGAAGGGAATTTCTTCAACATAGTGGAAAGTATATATGCAAAACCAAAGCTAACATCATTCTCAATGGAGAAAGACTAAAAGCATTTGCATTGCAAACAAGGACCAGAAAAAGATGCCCACTATCACTTCTATTCAGTATTGTATTGGAAGTGCTTCCTAGGGCAATGCGACAAGAGAAGGAAATAAAAGACATCCAGATGGTTAAACTGTTGCTATATGCAGATGATATCAAAGTGTACACAGAAAACCGCAAGGACTCAACAAAAACTGTTGGAGCTAGTAGACCAGTTTAGTAGAATGGCAAAATACAAGATCAATATCCAAAAATCAGTGGGATTCTTCTACAGTAACAAAGAGAACTCAAGAGAAAGAAACCAAGAAAGTAATACCATTTACAATAGCCAATCACAAATTGAGATACTTGGGAGTCAACTTAACTAGTGCTACAAAAGACCTGTACAATTTAGCGCAGCGGCAGCCTCGAGGTAAAGTTTTTTTCCTCCACCGCCTGGGACCTGCACTAAGCAACCATGTCCAAAGGCCCTGTGGTTGGCATTGATCTTGGCACCACCTACTCCTGTGCAGGGGTCTTCCAGCATGGAAAAGTGGAGATCATTGCAAATGATCAAGGCAACGGGACCACCCCCAGCTATGTCACATTTACCGATACCAAACGATTGATTGGCAATGCAGCAAATAATCAAGTTGCAATGAATCCTACTAACACAGTATTCAATGCCAAATGTCTCATTGGAAGAAGATTTGATGATGCTGTTGTGCAGTCTAATATGAAACACTAGCCCTTCATGGTGGTGAATGATGCAGTCAGGCCCAAGGTCCAAGTAGAATATAAAGGAGAGACCAAAAGTTTCTATCCAGAGGAGGTGTCGTCTATGGTTCTCACAAAGGTGAAGGGAATTGCAGAAGCCTACCTTGGGAAGACTGCTACCAATGCTGTTGTCACTGTACCAGCCTACTTCAATGACTGTCAGCACCAGGCTACCAAAGATGCTGGAACCATTGCTGGCCTCAATGTCCTCCAAATCATCAACGAGCCAACTCCTGCTGCTATTGTTTATGGTTTAGACAAAAAGGTTGGTGCTGAAAGGAATGTGCTGATCTCTGATTTATGAGGTGGCACTTTTGATGGGTCAATACTCACTATTGAAGATGGGATATTTGAGGTCAAGTCTACAGCTGGAAACACCCACTTGGGTGGAGAAAACTTTGACAACAGAATAGTCAACCATTTCATTGCAGAGTTCAAGTGCAAGCATAAGAAATACATCATTGAAAACAAGAGGGCTGTCAGACGCCTCCACACTGCTTGTGAGCGTGCAAAGTGCACACCTTCTTCCAGCACCCAGGCCAGTATGGAGATTCTCTGTAGGAGGGAATTGACTTCTATACTTCCCGCTTTGAAGAATTGAATGCTCATCTTTTCCATGGCACTCTGGACCCTGTGGAGAAAGCCCTGAGGGATGCCAAGTTAGACAAGTCACAGATCCATGATATTGTCCTGGTGGCTGGTTCTACCAGAATTCCCAAGATTCAGAAGCTTCTTCAGGATTTCATCAGTGGAAAGAAATTGAACAAGAGCATTAATCCAGATGAGGCTGTTGCTTAGGTACAGCTGTCCAGGCGTCCATTCCCTCTGGAGACAAATCTGAAAATGTTCAAGATTTGCTGCTCCTGGATGTCACTCCACTTTCTCTTGGTATTGAAACTGCTGGTGGAGTCATGACTGTCCTCATCAAGCGGAATACTATCATTCCTACCAAGCAGACGTAGACCTTCACAACCTACTCTGACAACTAACCTGGTGTGCTCATTCAGGTTTATGAAAGTGAGTGTGTCATGACCAAAGATAACAACCTGCTTGGCAAGTTTGAACTCACTGGATACCACCTGCACCTCGTGGTGTTCCTCAGATTGAAGTCACATTTGATATTGATGCCAATGGTATCCTTAATGTTTCTGCTGTTGACAAGAGCACTGGGAAAGAAAACAAGATTGTTTTCTTTCTGGGAAAGAACCCATCTATCACCAATGATAAGGGCCGCCTTAGTAAGGAAGACATTGAATGAATGGTCCAGGAGGCTGAGAAGTACAAAGCTGAAGATGAGAAGCAAAGAGATAAGGTGTCTTCTAAGAATTCCCTTGAGTCTTACGCATTTAATATGAAAGCAATAGTTGAAGATGAAAAGCTTCAAGGCAAGATCAATGATGAGGACAAGCAGAAGATCCTTGACAAGTGCAATGAAATTATCAACTGGCTTGATAAGAATCAGACTGCAGAAAAGGAGGAATTTGAGCATTCCAGAAGGAACTAGAGAATATCTGCAACCCCTTCATCACCAAGCTGTACCAGAGTGCTGGAGGCATGTCCAGAGGAATGACTGGCGGCTTCCCTGGTGGTGGAGCTCCTCCATCTGGTGGTGCCTCTTCTGAACCCACCATTGAAGAGGTTGACTAAACCAATCTGCATACTTTAGCATTCACTGTCCCACAGTTAAATTTTGAAAGACCCAAATCAGTGGCACACTGCAGTTGAAAAGTCTAAACTGCTAGACTAAATTTCTGGGCATTCTCAATACTTGAATATGAAATGTGCATAGGGAAAGGAATTAACATTGCACCTTATTATCAGCGTATTGTAAGTGAAAAATGCAATGTCTCAAATAAAGTTGTATTTTAAAATTGGCACCATAATAAAAAAGACCTGTACAAAGGAAACTACAGAACATTTTTGTGAAACACAATAAAAGACCTAAATAAATGGGAAAATGTGCCCTGTTCATGGATAGGAAGATTCCAAATTGTGAAAATGGCAATCCTACCAAAAGCAATCTACATGTTCAAAGCAATCCTAATACAGATATCAAATTCATTTTTCAAGGAGATCAAAAGGGAAATTGTCAAGTTTATCTGGAAAGAGACCATGAATAAGAAAAGCACTTCTGAAAGGAAAAAAAAAAATGAAGTGGGAGGCATAGCACTCCCTGACCTCAAAACGTACTACATGGCAGTAGTAACCAAAATAGCATGGTATAGTACAATGACAGACACATAGATCAATGGAACAGAATTGAAAACCCAGAAACGAACCCATCTATCTATGGTCAATTAATATTCAACAAGGAAATAAAAATCTACCAAATGGGGAATGGCAACATCTTTAATAAATGGTGTTTGCAAAACTGGACTGCTACCTGTAGAAAGCTGAAACAGGATACATATCTCACACCATACACAAACATCAACTCAAGGTGGGTCAGAGACCCGTGAATAAAGCCCAAAACCATAAAGTTCATAAGAGACAAACTGGAATCAAGCTAAGAAAGCCTAGTCTATGGTATAAAAGGACTGCAAAATACAGCCAGAAATGCACAATCTGAAGAGGATAAAATTGATGAATGGGACCTTCTAAAGATCAAATCTCCATGCACATCAAAAACTTTTTCCAACAGGGTGAAAAGAATCTACTGACTGGGAAGAAACATTTGGCCACACCATTTCAGACAAAAGTCTCATAATAGTTTACAGAATACTTCTGGACCTCTAGAAGTAAAAGACTGATAATCCAATTACAAAATGTGCAAGAGATATGGAAAGGCTTTTTACAGAGGAGGACATTCAGATGGTCAACAGACACATGAAGAATTGCTCCAGATCACTGGCAATTAGAGAGATGTAAATAAAAACTACAATGAGATACCATCTTACTCCAGTAGCAGTGGAAAAGTTTAGCAGGGCAGCAAGTAATAACTGTTGGAGAGGAGGTAATGAGATAGGAATTCATACATTTTTCGTGGGATTGTAAAATGGTACAACCACTTTGGAAGGCAACTTGCCATTTCCTCAAAAAGCTGAACATGGAAATTCCATAAGATCCAGCTATTCCAGTGCTTGGAATATACCCTGAGAAAACTAGAACTGAGGGATGGAGACTTTTACCCCCATCGCAAGAACATAGAAACAGCCCAAATGTCCAACCACAATGGAATAGATTGAGAAATTATGGTACATTCACATAATGGAATAATATGCAACACACAGGAGCAATGATTTTGTAAATTACCACCTAATATAGGAGGGAATGGAGGACATTATGCTACATGAACTCAGTCTCATAAAGACAAATATTGTATAAGATAATTATTGTAGAATGAGGATGAAGATCCAAGGGGTGGGGCTTAATCATAGGGTCACACAATTTGATGGGTGGAGGGAGGCATGGGTAAAGTAAAGAGCAAAGATTCCGTGTGAAAAACATTGTATACAAACTTTGTAAGTAAACCAGTATAAAATTTGAAAAAATTATCAGACTAGCAGTGTAACACACTCATGTGACTCAATCAGATTTGTAAATCTAATATATATATATAAAGACCAAAATGTCTCAGAAGCAACAGACAGTCCAAAAATAGATGACAAGATGAAACAACAAAGTCAACAAAATCTAGACCCAGAAAATCTTTCAGAGGAATAAATTGCATTGGAACTTTTTAATAAGGAATTCTAAAGAATGATAATTAAGTATTTTCATTGGACTGAGAAAAACTTCAAGGAAACCACAGGAAAATCCAGAAAAACATAGAAATAAAAGGAGAAAGTTGCTGAATTATACATGAGAAACATTAAAATTGCAAATGTCTTTTAACACACACACACACACACACACACACACACACACACACACACACACCACAGTTATAAAAGGGAGCTCTGGCTTAGTCCATAGCGAGTTATACTTGTTCACCCAAAGGCTTCATTTCTCTGGCTATTTGAATCCATGAGCAGCTCTAAAGAGAAAGATGGGCAATCTGTTCCCATGAGATGTACAGCCTTGTACAGTCAGTACAGCCAGTGGCAGAACAGCTATGAGTTAGAATCAACTGGTCATCAGTGGTGCTCTGTTGCCTAGTGCTAAGAAGCTACACTGTAATCCCAAGGGCATACATTAGTGGATGAGTGTGAGACAGGCAAAAACAGCAGCTTATTTTACACAAAATACTCCCACAAAAACCCCAGCTCCTTAGCTCACCCCCTGGTGGATTCTTTTTCTCCTGCCTCTCACTACCTTCACCCTCCCTGTCCCTTGCCCTTCTCTCTCCCTCTTTCACTTTTGGTTCTGGCTGTCTCTTTCCTCAGTCCCTCTAGGCATGACTCTCACATCTTCCCTCAGTCCTACCAGGCTCTGTTCTGCTCCATTAATTTCTGTCACTTTTCAACAAGCTCTTTCCTGTACACTTACACCACAGAATCCCTCACTTCCTCAGTTACCAGGACAATAAATTGTGCAGAGAACAGAAAGCTGAGGGAAAATTAAAGAGCAGGAAAGAGGGAAAGATCTTGGGAAAATGACTCCACTTAGGTATACAGATTACTCTTATTAACTATTATATGACATAGTCAATGTCACAATAAGCTCCTTGCGCCTTCTGAACATCAATAAAACAAAACAAAAAAAAAATCAAACTCACTGTTGCCTAGTTGGTATCAACTTATGGTTGACCCTCCAATGGATTTTTCTTTTTTTTTTTTTTTTATAGAACAGAGAGTGTGAAAAACAGGGGGCCAACAGTTCCCATGACTGAAGGTCCCAATGGATTTTTCAAGGCTGTAAATCTCGAGGGAATAGGTTTTTCATCTTTCTCTCACAGAGTCTTCGGTGGATTTGAACCACCAGAAAAGGACCACCATTGATTGGGTTAGCAGCACAATCCTCTACAGACTATGCCACTAGAGTTCCCTGTATGTCAAGAAAAAGGTTGTAAAAATGGAAAAGCCACAGCCTAAAAACAATCTTCAAGTCAGGTGATTTGAGGTTGAATTTCGTCGTGGGATAAAACTGCAAGTTATTGCCACACTATGGATGAAAAATGATTCTTCCAAATCGAGAGACTTGGATGTAAAAATGGGTCTAGCCTTGCCATTGAACAAGGTTTTAGGAGAGAATGTTTTGAAGCAAAATCACAAACTCTGCCAAAAGTAGAAGCAAATGAAGTATTAGAGAGTTGTCATTATTGTTGTTCAATTGAGTCTACTAAGGACAAAAAAGTAGAACCTTGTCTCCACCATTCTCATGGTCTTCAACATGCTCCAGCCCATTGTGTAACCTCGGTGTCAATTCATACCGTTGAGAGTTTTCCTCTCTTTCTTTGACCTCACCCAGGATATCTTCTTCCAAAGACTAACCTCCTGATAGCATGCCCAAAGTACAAGAAATGAAGTTTCCCCATTATTGCCTCTAATGAGCACCCTGGTTGCATGTCCTCCAGGATACATTTGTTTGTCCTTTTGGCAGTCCATGACATATTCAATAGTATTCCCCAGCACCACAACTCAAAAGCATAAATTCTTCTTCTATCATCTTTATTCATTGTCCAACTTTTCACTTTAAAAAACAACATTGTACAGGTAGACAACCTCCCATGGTGGCAAGAGGATGAAAATACTATACAAAGGGCTAAATATGCTATGGAAATTAACTTTTTCTTATAATGGAAGTATCTGAAATGCTTTAACAAGAGATGTTGCTTAACAGTCATTATTGGACACAGGAATTGAACATAAGAGTGATCTTCATTCAGGTTATTATGAAACAACATTTAAAGCTACTAGAGGATCCTTAAAGTATTAAAGATTTCAGATGTTGCTCTGAGGATTATGGTATTCTAGTCCAAACCATAGCATGTGGAATCTTATACAAGTGAAAGCTGGATAATAAATTAGGAGGCCCAAAGAGAAATTGATACATTTGAATTATGGTGTTGGTGAAGAATATTGTATATACCATGGACTGCCAGAAAAATTGCTAATTTTCTCTTGGACAAAGTGCAGTCAGATTGTTCCTTAAAAGCGAAAATGAAGATACTTCATTTTGTGTTCTTTGGGCATGTTATCAGGAGGGACCAATCCTTGGAAAAGGATCTCATTATTGGCAAAATATACCAATAAAAAGGAGGAAGAACTTTACAGAGACGAATTAAAACATTTATTCACAATGGGCTCAAACATGGCAATGATTGTGAACATAGTTCAAGACTGAACGACTTCATCCTACTGTAGATGTTGTTTTTATTTATCTTCCAGTTGGAACCAACTCATAGCTAACCCTCCTGTGGGTTTTAAGATATAGTGAATTGGAGAGGAGGGGTGGGCAGGGAGAAAAGTGTAACAATGAATGAATGAAAATCCAAAGACTCTGTAAATTTTCATTAAAATTAATAATAATAATTAAAAAAACTTCTACAAACAATTTAAAAAAAGATACAGTGAGTTGTATGGGAGGAAATTGCCTATCTTTCTTCCGCAGAACTCCTGTAAGATTTGAACTGTGTGCTTTTGGGTTGACAGTACAGCTTTTTACCACTAAGACTCTCTTGTTGTTGTGTACCATACAGAAGGAACTAACCCATAGCTGATCCTCTGGCAGGCTTTCAGAAACAGTTAATAGCACAGGTGGAGACTGCCCAACTTTCTCCTGCAGAGCGACTCATGGACTCAAACCACATGCCTTAGGGATTGCAATGCCGCTTCTTGCCACTAGGCCACAAGGGCTCCCTAGAGCTCCATATTGTCATTGTTATATGCCATTGAGTTGCCTGCGACTCATTGTGACCCTATACATAACAGCTCTGAACCCTGCTCTATATTAAGTCAATTTAATTCTCTGGCACACTTACTCCCATTACCCCAGTCAATGAGTCAATCCATCTCATTCAGGGTCTTCCTCTCTTGTGTTGTACTTCCACCATTCTAAGCATGATATCCTTCCTTGCAAAATGCCCAAAGTATGTGAGATAGAGCTTCAAAATCCATGCTGCCAAGGAGCAGCCTGGTTCATCCTCTCCAGGACAGACCTATTTGTTCTCTTAGCAGTCCATGGTATATCCAATGCTCTTCCCTATATAATTGCTAATAATTGGAATAGATCTAAAAGTACTGAGAGATGGGAAGGAATGATCTTCTGCATTTATTTTCAAGCTTCCAACTATCTTGTTATATATCCCTAATGGCATATTTGTATAAAAAGGGTACTCTAAAATCAGGGGTACTTGGCATGACTAAAATAGTTTAAATATTTCGTGACTCTGCCTCCATTTTTGTCCTAGCTTCTGTTTTCTGAGAAGGTGACTCATGAGGAGATGAGTTGATAGGAAAGGACAGCTTGTCTTCGGGATAAATGTGGTTGAAAGTAGATTAATTAGTATGCAGAAAAAAACTTACCTGGATATGTCCTTGATGATTTATCAAAAATAGCCAGTCAGTATATGTTTTACAGTTAGCTCATGATATTATCAACATTTAAACCCAGTACAGCCTCTGACTGGTGAAATACTTTGTAGCTGCCAGGTTTCTCTGATCTGCCCTGATCTTTGAATCACTGTGCTTCCCAATATCTGGCCTCCTTTCTGATAGTTTCATAGGGTATTGGGAGCCAAGTTCATGCTTCTCAAGCAGCAATTTGAATAATTTTGCCCTGGGTAGACTGTTTTCTAAGAACGATAAGTAACAATTGGAGTCTCCTGCAAAATTAGTAGCTCTGACATGCCGAGAAAAATTACAATTTCTAGGGCCTCACTTTTAAATATGAAAATACTCCTAAGTGCAGGCAAACATTTGAAGACAAACCTCCACATAAAAGGCAGAAACTAAAACAAATATGTTGTTGTTGTGTGAATCGAGTCAGAAGAAACCCACAGCAGACCCTCCAGTGATTTTCAGAGGCAAAAATCACACGGGAATTGACTGTCTATCTTTCTCCCATAGAGTTGTTGTTGTGGTGGTTGTGGTTGTTGTTGTTAGGTGCTGTTGAGTTGAATACAACTCATAGCGACATTTTTAATAAAAGATCAGGCCCCTGTTCTATCCAGCACCATCCTTACACTTCCTAACACACAAGAGCCCACTGCAGCCATCACCATGTCAATCTCCCTGGTTGAAGGTCTTTCTCTCCTTTGCTGACCCTCCACCCTTCCCAGCATCATGTCCTTCTCCAAGGAATGCCCAAAATATGTGAGACAAAGCCTTATCATTCTTGCCTCCAAAAAGCGCTCCAGCTTCACCCTCTCCAAGACATATCCATTTGTTCTCCTGGCTGTGCATAGAATGTTCAGTGCTATTCTCCAACACCACAGCTCAAAGGCATCAATTCTTCTTCTGACATCCTTATTCGTTGTACAACTCTCATATGTATAGCAAATGATCAAAAAGACTATAGACTGAATCAGACACATGTTAGTCCTCAAACTGATATCATTACTCCTCAATAACTTGAAAAGGTCTCTGTAGATTTTCCTAGTGCAGTGCGTCTCCTCATTTCGGGACTGTTGTTACCAAGGGTATTAATTTTGAATCCAAACAAGATGAAGTTGTTGACAGTTTCAATCTCTCTGTCCATCATGACACTGCCTGTTAGTCCAGTGGTAAGAATCTTTGCTTTCTTGACATTGAGATGCAATTCATACTGAAGGCTGTATTACTTAATCTTCTGCAAGAAGTGCTTCAAGTCATCTGCAACACACAGGTTTTTGATGAATCTCCCTCCAATCCTGATGCCACATTCTTCTTCATAGAGTTCATCTTCTCAGATAATTTTCTCAGCATACAGATTGAATAAGTATGGAGAGAGACTACAACCTTGATGCATACCACTAACCCAGCAGAGTTCCATCGGGCCACTAGAGTTTGTTAAGACAAACAGAGGGAAAGAAGGAGAGGAAGGGGAGGAAGAGAAGAAAGGACAGGAAGGGGAGGAGGGAAGAAGGGAGGAAAAAAGAGGGAAGGAGGAAGAGAGAGAGAGAAGGTGAGGGAGAGCGTGAGGGTGAGAGGGAGAGGGAGGGGGAAGAGAGAGAGAGCGAGCAGTGTAGAGAGTAGAAGAAAATGCCTTCCAAAAAACTACTTTTACTGCCTTCAGAGGGATTGATCCCTTAAAACACTTTACAAAAGCATTGATCCCTTAAAACACTACAAGAACTAAACAACTCTGACTTGATATATTTTTTAAAGACTTAAATTTTTTCCCCCTTAGCTCAATTCTGTTGTTGAGCTTCAATCCATACAGCCTTAAATGTGGATTGAAGCTCAACAACAGAAATGGAGGTAATAAAAACAATAGCAATTACAATAGCTAATCACAAAATGAAATACTTGGGTATAAATCTAACTAAAGACACAAAAGACCTATATAAAAGAAAATTACAAAACATTACTACAGGAAACAAAAAGAGGCCTGATGAAATAGAATATACCTTGCTCGTGGATATTGTTGTTGTTCTTCTTCTTATGCACCGTCAAGTCACCTGTGACTCATAGTGACTCTGTGTACAGCATCTCTGAAGCCTGCCCTGTCCCGAGCCAGTCTGACTCTTGCACACCTATCCTTATTTCCCCAATTACTGTATCAATCCATCTCATCCAGCGTCTTCCTCTCCTGTGTTGTCCCTCCACCCTTCCAAGCATGATGTCCTTTTCCAAGGACTGGTTTCTTCTGGCCACATGCCCAAACTATGTGAGACAGAACTTGAGAATCCTAGCCTCCAAAGAGAAACTTGGTTTCACCTCTCCAAGACAGAACTATTCATTTCCTTGGCAGTCCACGGTATGTTCAAGACTCTTCTCTACAACTCAAAGACATCAATTCTTCTTCTGTCATTCATAGTCATTGTCCAGCTCTCAGAAGCATAGCAAGTAATTGCGAAGACCATAGCATCACCTTAGTCTCCAGATTAATATCGTTGCTTCTCAGTACCCTGGAGAGGTGCCTGATAGCAGATTTTCCCAGCTGGTGCCAAGAAGGTTGATTGGGGGGAAAAGCAAGCTAAAATTGTTAACAACCTCAATATCTTCTCCATCTATGATGGTGCTGGCAATTGGTTCCGTGGTGAGAATCTTTGTCTTCTTGATGTTGAGCTTTAATCCATACTGAAGGCTGCAGTCCTTGATCTTCTGCAACAAGTGCTTCACGTCCTCCTCAGTTTCAGCAAGTAAGTTGTGTCATCTGCACAATCCTGATACCAGATTCCTCCTCACAAAGCCCAGCCTCCTGAATGATCTGTTCTGCATATAAATTGAAAAGGTACAGAGGGAGACAGGACACATCCCTAAAGCATGCCTTTACTGATTTTGAGCCATGCAGTGATTCCTTGCTCTGTTCTTCCTGGTCCAAGTATAGGTTTTGCATAAGCACAAGCAACAGGAAAACTCAATCTAGTGAAAATCACAGCTCTACCAAAGACAAGCAACAAGTTCAATGAAATCCCAATATAGATCCAATTCAATTCTTCAACAAGATGGAAGAAGCAATAGAAAAGAGATCCTCAATAAACAAAACATTACTGAAAAAAGAGAAACAAGGTAGGAGGCATTTCACTCCCTGATTTCAAATCCTACTACACTGCCTGGTGATCGAGATAGCATAAAATCACCACAAGATAAAGGTAAACAACCCAACTGAAAAGTGGGCACAGGATATGAATGGACTTCACCAAAGAAGACATTCAGATGGTGAATTTCATGAAGAAATGTTCAAAATTCCCAGCTCTAAGAGAGATGCAAATCAAAACAACTATGCGATATTATCTCACCTCAGTAAGAATAGCAAAATTTAACAGAACAGCAAACATCACATTCTGGTGAGGTTGCGGAGAAACTGGAACCCTTATTCACTGTTGCTGGGAGTGTAAAATGGTGCAACCACTACGGAAGGCAGTATGACACTTTCTCAAAAAGTTGCAAACAGAAATACCATTTGCCCCAGCAATTCAACTGCAGGGAATATATCCCAAAGAAACTATAACCACCACCCAAGAAGTTTTATGCACATCTATGTTTATTGAGGCTTTGTTCACAATAGCAAAGAGTTGGAAACCTAAGTGTTCATCAACAAATGAATGAGTAGAAAAGCTTTGATATATTCACACAGTGGAATACTATGTTGCATTGAAAAACAAGGAACTCATGAATTATTATACAAAATGGGTGACCTTGGAGGGTTACCATTAATTACTTGGAGGGTGATTGTTA
>NW_006399870.1:2880193-2894941 GCF_000299155.1 Elephantulus edwardii
TACACACACACACACACACACACACACACACACACATTCCTGGAAGTCTTATTAACATGAGTTCCTTTGGAGTACTTAACCCTTTGGAGGTCAGAGACTCAGAAGATTGCTGACAAGGAATAGCTCTTAAAACTGGATCTAGGTTGTTTTCAACCCAGACCCCCCTGAGGATCCCCCGTTTTCAAGGGTCTTATGTGTTCCTGGAACATGTCCTAGTACAACAGACCTCCTACTGTCACTAAACCCTTCAGGGATGCTTCACGACTGGCTCAGGATGGGGTAGGCTTCAGAGCCATTGTACATAAGGTTGCAGGTGACTCTGTGGCACATAACAACAACAACATGAAAATGTAACCCCCAGTCACTACTCTTAGTTCTTTTGCAATGTTACCTGTAGCAAGTAGAGACAGGCATGCAGTGGGAAGGCTTGAACCCTTTTTTGTCCTGGATCCTGTACTTATTGGACCCAGCTTCCCCATAAACCACCACCTGCCACGCCCTGGAAAGCCAAGCTGCTTGTGCTTGTGGCCCTGTGGGTCAACCAAACTCTCCAGACTAAACCTTGATCTGTGTACTTGGGATTTGCCAACCTCCACAATCACATGAGACATTTACCTGACAACTGAGTTTCTGTGAGATGTTATAGTGGATAATGAAATCTAAAGATATAGCTGGAAGGGAGAGTGTTGAGAGGATAAGGAATAGTTGATATTAGAGATGATGGATTGGTACAGTAGTTTGGAAAATTTGGCCATTTGGGACTTTTTTCCCCCCGTTCATTCATTGTTCCACATTTTCCTCCCTATCCCTCCTCCTCCCCCCATTTGTAACATCTTTAACTTTCACCTCACATTGTTGTTGCCTGTGTTGTCTACCACTGAATCAGAACTGACTCATAAGTGACTGTTCCCCCAAGGCTTTTCTGTCCCAGGCAGGTTTTTAGAGGCAGTAAATTGCACGGGAGAAGATTGCTTGTCTTTTTCTCACTGAGGAGCCGGTGGATTAGAACCACTTGCCTTTGGTTTGATAACTCAACTCCTTACCACTAAGCCACCAGAGCTCCCTTCGACCTCGTAGGATTAAGAAATTATATATGCAAGTCTAAATATAAGAGATAAACCTGTAAAGTTTTTAGAAGCCAAAATAATATATAAACTATCATTCAAAAAAATAAAAGAAAAAAACCTTTAGAAGAACATTTAAAAGAAAAGCCTAAGTGGCCTGGGATTTGACAAAGATTTCTTTAACACAATACAAAAAGGCCAAAGTATAGAAAGAAAAATAGCAACCCCTGATTTTGGGACACCTACCTACAATGTTATAAGACTAAACGTGTGTGCATGATCAAATCCAAAACTACTGTATTTGCAAGCTTTCTCTCAAACAAATAAATGGGGAGAGATAATAACAATAAGAAAAATAATATCAAACTGAGATATGCTCACCAAAAAAAAGAAACAAAAAAAACTTCAAACTATTGCCATTTAGTCAGAAGAAACTCAGAGCTGATCTTTCATTGGGTTTCCAAGGATCTAAATAAAATCTTGACTGAAAGCAGGAAGTACCAGAGGAATGTCTATCTGTGCTTCATTGATTATGGAAAAGCGTTTTACTGTGTGGACCATAACAAACTGTGGCTGACTTTGAAAAGAATGGAAATCCCAGAACATTTAATAGTGCTAATGCGAAACCTATACTTGGACCAAGAGGCAGTTGTCAGAACAGACAAGGAAACACTGCATAGTTCAAAATTGGGAAGGGCGTACACCAGGGATGTGTCCTGCCTCCATACCTTTTCAACCTGTATGCAGAACAGATTATCTGGGAGGCTGGGCTCTATGAGGAGAAATGTGGCATCAGGATTGGTGGAAGATCTATCAACAATCTGTGTTATGCAGATGACACAACCCTGCTTGCTGAAACTGAGGAGGACCTGAAGCGCTTGCTGCAGAGAGTCAAGGAGTGTAGCCTTCAATATGGATTGAGGCTCAATATCAAGAAGACAAAGATTCTCACCGCTGGGCCAATTGGCAGCATCAGGATGGATGGTGAAGAGATTGAGATTGTTCACAGCGTTAGTCTGCTTGGCTCCACAATCAACACTCCTGGCACCAGCATCCAGGAAATTAAAAGACGTATTGCGATAGGAAAGTCTGCTGTTAGGGACCTCTCCAAAGTACTGAAGAGCAACGGTATCTCTCTGGAGACTAAGGTGCATCTGATACAGACCATGGTCTTTGCAATCACTTGTTATGTGTCAGAGAATAGGACAATGACTAAGGAGGATAGAAGGAGAATTGATGCCTTTGAGCTTTGGTGTTGGAGAAGAGTATTGAGGGTACCATGGATTGCTAGGAAAACAAACAGATTTATCCTGGAGAGGGTTAAACCTTGCTGCTACTTGGAGGCAAGGATTCTGAGGCTTCATCTGACATACTTTGGTCATGTTGTAAGGAGAGACCGGTCCCTGGAGAGGGACATCATGCTTGGTAGGGTGGAGGGCAGGAACAGGAGGGGAAGGCCCTCTAGGAGATGGATTGGTTCAGTGACTGGGGTAATTGGAATGAGTGTGTCAGAGACAGTGAGATTGACACAGGACATAACAGAGTTTAGGGCTTATGTACATAGAGTCACCAGGAGTCACAAGCGACTCAATGACACATAACAACAACAACAATAAATCAAATGGGAGGAACTTACCTATCTTTCTTCTCAAGAAGTGGCTGGTAGATTCGAACCACCAGAGAAATTAGGCCTGCAGGTTAACAGTACAGACTATACTACCAAAGGTCCATATACCCACTGTTGGTAGAGTCGTGTACCATTGTGTTGGAACCAAACCATAGGTGACCCTCCAGAGAGTTTTCAGAGGCAATTAGTCATACAGGAGGAGATTGTTCATCCTTCTCCCATGGAGTACCTGGTGGATTCGAAACATGTGCTTTCAGTATTGCATGGCATCTTCTTACCACTCGGCCACCAGAGTTCTGTTGTCAAGGATGAAAAAAAACTGGAAGTCTCAAATTTTTTACAATTTTATAAAAATTAAACATCTGCCTGTCCTATATTGCACTAGAGTGCCGAGAAGTAAAAAAAAGGGAAGAAATTAAGGAGCTGAACAGAAGATTTCAAAGGGCAGCACGAGAAGACCAAAGTATTATAATGAAATGTGCAAAGACCTGGAGTCAGAAAATCAAAAGGGCTGAACATGCTCAGCATTCCTTAAGCTGAAGGAACTAAAGAACAAATTTAAGCCTCAAGTTGCAATTCTTTAGAATGCTATAGGTAGAATATTAAATGTTCTGGGGTGACAGAAGGAGTATACAGAGACACTGTATCAGAAAGAATTGGCTAACACAAGAATTTCATGGAACAACATATAAGTAAGAGCCTGTGGTGATGAAGGAGGAAGTTCAAGCTGTTCTGAAGTAATTGGCAGAAAACAAAGGCCCAGGAATTGACAGCATACCAACTGACATATTTCAACAAACAGATGCTTCACCAAGCTGTGCCAAGTAATCTGGAGGACAACCACCTGGCCAACTGACTGGAAGTGATCAATATTTGTTCCCATTCCAATGAAAGGTGACCTAACAGAGTGTGGAAATTATCAAACAACATCATTAACATCACATGCATGCAAGATTCTTGCAAAAATTATCCAGAAATGACTAGAACAGCACATCCACAGAGAGTTGCCAGATGTATAGGCTGGGTTTACAAGAGATCATGGTACTAGAGATACTATAGCTAATGGATCTTGGCTGAAAGCAGAGAATACCAGAGGAATGTCTATCTGTATTTTATTGACTATGCAAAGGCATTTGACTGTGTAGATCACAACAAACTATGGATAACTCAAGAAGAATGGGAATCCCAGAACACTTGATTGTGCTTATGTGAAATCTATTCTTGGACCAGAAGGCAGTCATCAGAACAGAGCAAGGAAACACTACGTGGTTCAAAATGGGGAAGGGTGTGTGTCAGGGATGTGTTCTACCTCCATATCTTTTCAATCTATATGCAGAGTAGACCATCATGCAAATTACACAACCTTGCTTGCTGAAACGGAGGATGACCTGAAGCACATGCTGCAGAAGGTCAAGGACTGCAGCCTTCAATATGGATTGAAGTGCAACATCAAGAAAACAAAAATTCTCACCACTGGGATGATTGGCAGCATCATGATAGATGGTGAAGAGATTGATATTCTTAACAGTTTTAGCTTGCTTGGTACCAGCAGCCAGGAAATCAAAGATGAAGTGCATTGGGAAAGTCTACTGTCAGGGATATCTCCAAAGTACTGAAGAGCAGTGATGTCAGTCTGGAGACTAAGGTGCACCTGATCTTTGTAATTACGTGCTATGCATCAGAAAGCTGGACAGTGACTAGGGATAATAGAAGGAGAATTGATGCCTTTGAGCTGTGGTACTCAAGAAGAGTATTGAATATACTATGGACTGCTAGAAGAACAAATAGGTACATCCTGGAGAGGGTGAGACCAGGCTGCTCCTTTGATGAAGACCCCGTCTGATATACTTTTGGCATTTTGCAAGGAGGGACCAGTTCTTGGAGAGGGACATTATGTTTAGAAGGGTGGAGGGACAGCACAAAAAAGGAAGACCCTCTCTGAGATAGATTGATTCAGTGACTAGCGTAATTGGGGTAGGTGTGTCAGAAACAATAAGGTCGGCTCAGGATAGAGCAGGGTTCAGAGCTGTTGTACATAGGGTCACTATGAGTCACAGGCAACTTGGCGGCACATAACAACAACAACATGATCTAGCCACTCCACTCATAGTTTCTTTTACCAAAGAATAAAAGAAGCATATATTCACACAGACACAAAAATGTCCACATTTAATTGGTAGTGTTAAAAACCATAAACAACCCAGATGACCATTAATGAACAAATTGATGTGTGCACTATTGATACATGGAACAACATAGCTGAATCACAGAATGACAATATTGATTTTTAAAATCCAGACAAACAAGAATACATATTGTATAATGCCATTAGAAAATGAGTTATACAGTCACAGAAAACAGATGCCTGACTGCCTGGCAGTGGGAGGTGAGAGGAAGGAGTGGAATGGAGGATTTGCAAAGGAGGGCAAGGAAACTTACAGGAGTTGCTAATATATTCAATACCTTGGTTGTGGTGATGTTTCATACACAAACGTCAAAATAGTGAATTCATTCTTTAATATGCACAGTTTTTTGTGTGCCAATTATTCCTCAACATAGCTATTGGATGGGGGGAGGGGGGAGAAAGGAAAAGAAAGTTAAAAAGAGTGTTAAATAATGACCAGTTTGGATTTCTTTCAAGAATACAAGATTGAAATAAAATAAAAAAACAACAGTAACAACTATAATAGAATACAATATTGTTTTAATAATTGAAAACCAATTCAGTTAATTCTTCACACTAGCTAATTAAAGTGGAAAAACAGAAGGAATGAAGCTTCAGAGAAGTAGTAATACAAGAAAACATGCCATAATTTAAGGTTGTGGGTTTCTAGCCAGAAGGAATCTACTAAGTACAATGCAGAACAAATAAATAGAAGCGCACCAGAAAGCACATTATCAGGAAAACCTCAAATCAGAAATTAAAAAAAAAAAAGATAAACTAGATGCTTCTGAGAAAACACAAAGAGAGCTAGATAAAAAGTCTGCGAGCCAGCAGGGCTTGGGGCTTCCCAAACAGCAAGCAAAACCTAGAAGACCAGGTAACAGTGCTTTCGGAGTTCTGAGCAAGATGCTTGCAAACGCAGAACAACTGCTGAGCCAAACTCTTGGTCATGTGGCTGATGGGAATAAAGACAATCTCAAATACTTGGGGATTTCAAGAGCATATCCCTCTGCAGCTTTCCTCACAAATCTACTGAATTAAAAAGAGGAAGAGATAAAATCTACTGAATGTTATATTTCATTAAAACAAGATAAAATTCTACAACCAGAGGATGGAACCCAAATGCACTGCCATGGAGTAAAATGCAACTTGTAGCAGCCCTCTAGGACCCAGTGCCCACAGGTTATCCAAGGACACATAGTCTTTACAAGACAAACTGCCATATTCTTCTCCCTCAGAGCTGCTGGGGGGTTTGAAGTGTCTATATTTTGATTCTAAACTTAATGCTTTAACCACTGTACCACCTAGGCCCTTAGAGAAAAGAAAAATTACACTATCTCACCATCATTGAGTCAGAACCCGTAGCCGACCCTCGAGCATGTTTTTGAGGGCTGCACATCACACTGGAGGAGATAGCCGACTTCCTCCTGAGGGGCATTTGGTGGACTTGAACCATCTGAGAGGTACTGCCTTTGGGCTAGCCGCACAACTCCCTATGGACTAAGCCACCAGAGCTACCCTGGAGCAGAGAAAGACCAAGTCCCAGGAAAGGATTCCCAGGACATTCCCAGGACATATCTAAGCAGCAGTCACACAGCACAACCAGACCAGCTTGCAGCAGAAGCTCAGGGGGCCCAGTAATAGGGGATTTGAAAGGCAGACACTCACAAGGAAAAACATTAAATTTGCAAGGAAAAATATTACAATACTGGATTATAAGATTTCTAGTTCAGCAAAAGAATGTGAGGGTGAACTAACGGCAGGTGTAAAGGACAGGAAGCAAATGAAAAATAAAATTCAAGCTAATTATCAACTACAAGCTAAACAAAAAATCATACAAGAGGGAAAATATTCTTCTGGAACACTACAGAATGAACACTTGCACAGTTATCACAATGTAAATACTTAATACTGGTTTACCAATAAACTGATGACCTGAGATCATAGAAGGAAAGGGAGAAAAGTCCCAGGAATGATGTTAAGATAATTAAATCTTCTTCTATCACAGTATAAAGTTATTTTCATATTGTGAAGTAGATGGGGGGAATCACAGGGTTGCACAACTTGATAGGTGGAAGGAGGGTATAAAGGAAATGGGAAAGATCTGGCAGGAACCTGAAAAGATAAGGTAATGGTGGGCATAATTCAATGGGGATTAATTTTATAAAACACAATGTATGAAAAATAATTTTTAAAAAAAGTATGGGAATAATTGCATGACATACAATGTGAATGAAAGAAAGTGTAAAACTTTGTGTAAAACAATGTATATAAATTTTGTACACAAACCAATAAAAAAGGAAAATTTTTTTTAAAACCAGATAATAGCCAAAGTTCATAATTTCTTTTTAAATCAAAGAAAGAGCAATATAAATGTGTTCTTTTTAAATAACATAGTATCAGAAAAAGCAGCTGAAAGAACTAAATGTACTTGCCTCTCAAGAGAAGGAAAGACAAAGGGCTACTGATTCTATTTTAGGTCTTGTACTTATAAGAGTAGTGTTTTACTTTTAAACTATGTACATGTTATTTTTATTATTTTAGAAAAACAAATGAGTTTTTTGAAGTCACAGTTCAGCAGTTTCTATAGCATTTCATTAATTATAATTACAAAGTCAAGCATAACTAGATTGGGGGAGAAAAACACATGGATTCTGGGCAAATCCTCACTTAGGGAAAGGAGGAGTTTAAGGCATCATGAGAGAAAGTCTTCAGGATGCCAATGACATCCAGCTGGCAAGTTTCAGAGCAGACATATAGGGCACAGGTTAGTCTACCCAGTATTTAAACTGAGGTTGATTAGAACTTTTACTCTGTTATCATCCAGATAATTAAAAAGATCACATCAACTCATTCATTTTGCTCCCCTTATTCCCATGTTGTTAGCTGACAGTGGGTTTTCAGAGGCAGTTAATTGCATGGAAGGAGATTGTTCATCTTTCTTCTATGAAGCAGTTGGAAGATCCAAACTGCGTGCCTTCATGTTGGCAGTGCAGCTCCTTACTACCAGGCCACCAGAACTCGCTCTTTCTTTTCTTTTTTTTTTTTTTTATGGATTGATGTAATTATTGCGCCAACTTTCAGCAACCCTATATCAGAATGAAACACTACCCAAACCTTGTTGATGCTCACAGTCATTGCTATGTCAGAACCCATGGCTGGACCCACAATCTCAATCCACGTCACTAATGTTACTAAGGCGCATGTCCTCTGAGATAGATTTTTGTTCTTTGGAGCTCTATGATATTTTCTAATTTCTTCATCAACATCATAATTCAAATTCAACAATTCCTCCTTAGTCTTCTTTATTCATTGTCCAACTTTTGCATGCTTATAAGAAGATTGAAAAATATCATTCATAAGGCCAGGCTCACCTTAGCCCTTAAAGTGGCATTCTTGCTCTTTAGTCCTTTAAGAGGCCCTTTACAGCAGATTAAGGAGCCATCATGCCACAGGAAGCAATGTGTCAGGCTACTGACAAAAACGTCAGCAGCTTGCATCCAACAGCTGCTCCGTGGGAGAAAGATGGGCAGTCTCCTTCTGTAAAGCTTTACAATCTAGTAAACTTCTTAGAAGGAGCTCTGGTGGTAGAACCTGTACGCAATTGAGTTACAAAGGCCAAAGGCGACATCTCTCTGGTGGTTCAAGTCTACCAGTGGCCTAAGGGATTGAGTGCTCTCTCGCCAAGTGATTTACAGCCTCAGAGACTCAACAGAAGATCAGCTAAGAGTAGGTTTTGATTCCATAGCAATAAGTGAGTGAGTGAAACCTGACGAAGGTCATATGAGTCAGAATAATCTCAATGGGAAAGAGTTTTGATTTTGTAGCAAATTAGCCTGAGACAGTACCTTGTTTGATTTCATGATTGCTGCTTCCACAAGCATTGTTTGTGGATCCAAGTAAAATTAGATCCTTGACAACTTCAGTCTTTCTCCATTTATCATGATGTTTCTTTTTTTGTGTGAGAAAAAATTATATTTAGAATTATTCAGCTGGACTCAGTTTAGATGATCCCAGTTTTTGTTGGCAACATCCAAAGCATCATAGTCAGGAACAAGTCAAACAAAGGACTTCTCTTCATCAGACCTAATCAAGTGTTGACCTTAGGCATATCAGTTTCACAGAGCTTCTTTACAGCTTGTTTAATTTGGTGCTTGTTGGCCTTGACATACACAATGAATGAACACAGTGTGTTGCTATCTTCTATCTTCTTCATGGCTGACTCAGTGGTCAGGGGAACATTGTTGATGGCATAGTGGTCAAGCTTGTTTCTTCTGGGGGCGCTCTTTCAGGGGTATTTAGGCTGCCTTTGGAGTCTCAGTGTCTTAGGCCACTGATGTGTGAAACATCTTTTTCTTTTTCTTTTTTTTTGTGGCTGTGTATGCCCTTCAGGACTACCTTCTTGGCCTTTAATGCCTCTTTGCTTTAACTTCAGTTTTGGGAGGGGTAGGGACTTCCTTCTTCATTTTTGGTGTCATCTCCATAGAAAGCTATCATGATGTTTCTTACTGATCTAGTTTGAAGATTTTCTTTTCTTTATGTTGAGATTCAATCCATACTGAAGTGTGTAGTCTTGATTTCCATCAGAAGGACTTTAAATTGTCTCTTTCAGTGAGCAAGGTTGTGCTATTTGCATACCATGGTTGACAGTTTGGTGGAGCTCCCCGATTAAAACAAGGTTGGAAACAGGAGTGACATCCACTTCCAAAATAGCCTACCTCCAGAAACCCTATGAACGTGGAGAAATGATGAAATTTATACAAGTGTTCAGGTCTTTCATTCATAGGGTCGCTATGAGTTGTCTATGACTTGAAGGCACTTAACAACAACAACATGTTGTTAATGAGTCTTCCTCCAAGCCTGATGCCTCATTCTTTATATAGTCCAGATTTTTAGATTATTTGCTCAGCATTCAGATTACATAATGATGGGAAATGGATGCAACCATGAAACATACTTGTCCTGCTTTTAAATTATTCCATGTTCCCTTGTTCAGTTCAAATGCTGTTTCTTGGTCTATGTGCAGGCTTCTCATTAGCACAACTTAGTATTATATAATCAGTGTGATTTTTTTTTTATATCCCAACCAGCAAGGTCCATTCATGTATTCACTGTTTATATTCTTGTAAACAAGGTCTTTTCAACAGAAAGGCTGAGGTCTTGCCATATTCTACCATACAATCCCTGGTGTCACTTCTACAACCAAAACCATGTTTTCCAACCAGCAAGTATCTTTTTTTCCCTCTTGGATGTCTTCTTCAATATCTTTTTTTTTTAATAAAAAAATTTACTTCGTACTGGTTTACTTTGGCAAGTTTTTTTTGTTCCAAGTTTTGCATTCCAGTCACCAGTAATTATCACAGTCATCAATAATTATCAGTGAAACTTGATCAAGTTCTGACTGCAGAAGTCTGTAAAAACCTTCAATTTTTTCATCTTTGCTATTAGTAGTTGTTCCATAAATTTGAGTAATAGTCATACTGACGCTCTCATCTCTCATAAATATATGGACATTATCCTATCACTAACAAAATTATACTTTGGGAGAGATCTGGAAATATTCTTTCAGAAGATGAGTGTTGTACCACCTCTTTTCAATTTGTCTTTCCCAACAGAGTAGACTGATTATGTGATTGCCCAATTCAAAACGGTCAGCACTAATCTAGTTCACTAGATTCACTCTGGTAGCCTAGTAAGTAAAAAATTGTGCTGCCAAACTAAAGGAAGGCAGTTCTAATTCACCAGCTGCTCTGAAACAGAAAGATGGACATTCTACTCCTGTACAGTTTACATCCTCTGAAAACCAACTGGAGGATCAGCCAAGAGTTAATTCCAAAGCAGAGGCAATGAGTTAAGTTGTTTCAGTTGAACTGTATAAAATATTGTTATGACTTCCATTTCATTTTTATTACTTTAAATTTTCTTAGATTCATACTTCATATTTTCTACATTCTGATTATTAATGAATGGATGTTTGCAACCATTCCTTCTTATTTTGAGTTGTGCCATACCAGCACCGAAGGTCCTACAGTCTTTCCTCCACCTACATCATTAAACTATCCTTAGAGTAAACTATCATTTGAAGAGGTAGCTCTTTCCCAGATATATTTTAAGTGCTTTCCAGTCTGCAGACCTCACCTTCCACCACTATATCAAACAGTGTTCCACTGCTATTCGTAGGTTTTCACTGGCCAGTATTTTCAGAAGTAGTTCATCAACCGTTCTTCTTCCTCCATCTAAATCTGGAATCTCAGTGGAAACTAGTCCACCACGTGTGGTCCTGCTGATATTGGAAGTCCTGGTGACGTAGCTTCCAGCATCACAGCAACACACAGCCACCACAGTACAGCCTACTGTGATAACAGGCAACAAACAACAGAGAAAAGGTGGATCCCCATGGGCTAGGTGGAAGAAAGCCTACAAGGAGGGGAGTTCAAGACAATCCTTGACAGGGTCATTTAATTCACTAGGAAATATTAACCCTCTTGAGGAAAACTGGCAAGTAAGTTAGTTCTTTTGAAGGGTTGTTGTTATGTACAGAATCTACCCATAGCTGACCCTCCTCTAGTGGGTTTTCAGAAGCAATAAATCACCTGGGAAGAAATTGTCCATCTTTCTCCCACAGAGCAGCTGTTAGATTTGAACCATGTACCTTTGAATTGACAGCCAAATCCTTACCAGTAAGCCACCAGGTCTCTCTTTTCAAGGGCAGACTCTTAAATACCCTTTCTAAATGAACTGGAAAAGTGGTAAAAGAAGATGTGGTTAAAAACAAAGTAAAGTCTACCTTTTTTTTTTTCCTTTACAATTTTTTTAATTAAATTTTATTCATTTTAATGAACATTTACAGAGATTTTGGGTTTTCATTCTTTCATTGTTGCACCGCTTTCTCCACCCTCCTCCCCAGTCCGTTCCTCCCTCCCTCCCCATGTCTGTTTTAATTGTCCAATTGCCACAGTACCCGCCAAAGCCAGTTCTGATCAATCTCCCTTGTCAGTGTGTCCCTTGCCATTCCCTATCTCTCCTCCCTGAGAGAGACTTCACCCTGATTCATAAGGAAAAGGGGATGGCGCATTCTCTTAGCTACTTCCTGCTGAAAAGGGATGCTGTGGGTTTCAGGGTGAAGGTCTTCTCTCACTACTCTAAAGGGCCCCTTTGGCAGTAGGAAACACATAGACTATTATGGAGATCGACCCTGGAATTTAGATGCACTGCCATCAACTGTGCCCAGCCGTACATGCTCATATCCTTGAAGATGTATCATGGAAGTGCTGCAGCCTTCAAACTGCAAAGCAGCAAGATGTTCTTCCTTTATCTTGAGTTTCAGCTCATTTTTCCTTTGCATCTCAGCGATTTCCTCTGGGGTGGCTAGTACAGGTGATGATTCTGCTACAGGTGGTGATTTACCAGAATTGCTGAGTCAACCCGAGGGCAGGTCAGTAGTGATGCAGCTCCCGCCACCGGCTGTAGTGCATCTTTTTACCACTAAGCATGGTAGAGTTCCTCCAGCAATCGGGTGATGAGACTATCCACGTTCAGCTCCCCGTCCGCCATCTTGTCGGCACTCCCGTCCTGCCTTCCCTCCGCAGTGGAGCAAAAGCAAAAAGTGAAACTAAGGCCGGGGTGTCCACGGCGCGCTCCCGGCCCGGCCGGCCTCCCCGCAGCCCCGGGTCCGGCGGGGCCCAGGCCGGAGGCCCCGGAGCCGGGAGCGGGCCGGGCCGGGAGACCAAGTCTACCTTTTGAATGATGATGGATCCAATTTGATCTCAGCAACTAGATTTTTTCCATTATTGTCTCTTTTTCTTTGCATTTTGAGTAATTACTAAACATCATATACATGAGAAACACAAGAGACAATGAGCCATCAGAAGTTTAACATTGAATCTCACATATCTTGTGTATGTTGAATAAACTTTGCAGAGAATCTGTTCATCTCAAAGTCATGACCTTACCTGCTCCAGCCAATGAAGTCTTAACGTTGGGAGTATTGGGGTTGTTCATTATTGAAGAAGGAGCACCCAGCTGCTGACCAAAAGGCCACCAGTGTGACCTCTTTAGCCATTCTACTGGAAAATGATGTGGCAATCATTCCAAAAGGTTCACAGGATTGAAAATCCTCTGGGACACTTCATTCCTGTCCTATGGTTGTCACAAATGGGAATCTATTCTAAAACATTGGGTTACTTATTGACAAGTTAAGCAAATTACAGTGCCACTTTTCAACAGATCAGTCAAATGTTGGTCTCTTTGCTGTAATCTGTAGAAATGGTTTCCAGTAAGGGAACTTGATTTCTCTGTTTTACTTAACTCCACTCTGGGTAATCTAGTAAAATTTTATCTCTTTGCTAAATCCACACGGCTGTGACAGTTCTTCCTGATGAGAAGTTATCAAATTTCCCTCACAGCTGAAACTAGAGAAACAAGCATTGCAGAAACAGGCTCTAAACATGGACAGAGTCATCAAATAATTATTCTATTGATTGAGCCAGCAGGGACAGTTTAGATGCTCACCGAGATCACTCTCCATTGTCTTTGTAATTCAACTAGAACTAAACAGCCCCTTTATTCCTCAGAAGTCCTTAGGCTACTTTCTTCTTTGGCATCATTAATTATAGAATGTGACTCTGGTCCACAGAATGTCCTGTTGGTTTAATTTCACAAAGAATTTCTCTCCATTGCACGGTCATGCCCCTTAATACCAAGATACTAACTCTGGTTTGCCCAGAGACTCTGAGATATAACAAGATCTATTAGTATTTTCTCTCAGCATGGTTTTGTTTGTTTGTTTTTACAGTGGTTTATTTATCAGCATTGTTTTTGAGACAGTTAACCTGTTTATTTAAGTCAGACAACCTGAATTTTTTAAGCACATTGTGAATTACTATCATTTGAACCCAAAGTGAATTTGTGATCACCACTTTATTCTCTTGACTTCAGACAACTTTATTTTGTCAAATATTTCCAATATCACACATAAGTATTATTTTGTTAAAGATAATTTAAAAACAGTTGGAACTGTGTTTTTTTCCATTCAGAGCCTTTATCATTGTGGAACTGCTAGAATTTTAACTTGACTTCTGAAAAGTATGTGAAACAAGGATCCTTGCTCCTGTTAGATGGATCTTTGTGGAAACACAGTAAAACGCAGATGAACACTGGTAAAGTATTCTTCACCTGTGTAAATCTTTACCTGTGTTCATCCTTACCTTACCTGTGTTCATCTGTGTTTTACTAACTATACCTGTGTTCATCTGCATTTTACTAAGAAAATGCATGTGACTGTGTGTATCATAAATTATGAATAATATTGTGAAAAATGGGAATGCCAGAACACTTATGATCATGTGGAGCTAAAAGAAGTCATTCAGACAGAGCAAGGAAACAATGCATGGTTTGAAATCAGGAAAGATGTGTCAGGATTGTATCTTTTCACCATACTTCTTCAATCTCCATGCTGAGCAAATAATCTAAGATAGATTATAAGAAGATCAGAGGAAAACTTAATTAACAACCTGTGATATGCAAGTTACACAACCTTGCTTCCTGAAAGAGTAGAGTCCTTGTAACACTTCCCAGTGGACATCAAAGACTACTAACGTCAATAAAGATTGCGTTCAACATTAAAAATACAAAATCCTCACAACTGGGCCAGCAAGAAGCATCTTGAAAAATGACAAAAATGAAGTTGTCAAGGACTGCATTTATTTGGATCCACAACCAATACCCATGGAAACTGGAGTCAAGAAATCTAATAGTGTGTTATTCTGGAGAAGATCTCTTCAGAGTGTTAAAAAGCAAAGATGTCACTGGGAAGACTAAGGTGTGCCTGATCCAAGCCATGGTCAGACACAGAAGAATTTAATGAAACAACATATGAGCAAGAGCCTATGGTG
>NW_006399870.1:2896295-2900907 GCF_000299155.1 Elephantulus edwardii
CTGTGGTGCTGGAGCAGAGTATTGAGAGAACCATGGATTGCTAGGAAAACAAACAGATTCAACCTGGAGAGGGTTAAACCAGGCAGCTCCTTGGAGGCAAGGATTCTGAGGCTTCATCTGACATACTTTGGACATGTTGTAAGGAGGAACCGGTCCTTGGAGAGGGACAGCATGCTTGGTAGGGTGGAGGGACAGCCCAGGAGGGGAAGGCACTCTATGAGGTGGACTGGGGTAATCGAGATGGGAGTGTCAGAGACAGTGCGATTGGCACAGGACAGAGTAGAATTTAGGGCTGTTGTACATAGGGTCACTATAAGTCGCAAGCAACTCAATGGCACATCACAACAACAACAACTCATATACATCCAGAAATAGAGTCATAAATAAAGAAGACCAAAGAAGAATTCATTTGAATTCTGGGGTTGGTGAAGAATATTGAATGTGTGTACCATGGATGATCAGAAAAACAAACAAATCTGTCTTGGAAGAAATGCAAGCAGAATGCTCCTTAAAAATACAGATGATGACAGTCCTGTTTTACAATAGTAAAACTTACTATTGTAAAACAGGACTGACATTGGGATTGAGGGAAGACAGAAAAGGGGAGGAATGATATATACTGCATTGAAACAGATGAGGGAGAGAACTGTTTAAAAGGGATATATGATTGGATATTATTGTCATGACCGGAGTCCAGAATGAAGGCTGTACAGTGGAGTGGACTTGGGGGGAAGGATTCCATAACAATGGAAAATATTTTCTTTTACTTTTCAAGGAGAAGAGTGAATTGAGGGGAAGGGAGTGGGCAGGGAGAAAAGGGCAACAATAAATGACTGGAAACCCTAAGTCTCTGTAAACTTTCATTAGAATTAATTAAAAAAATAAGGATGATGAGACTTCGTCTTATGTACGTTGAATATATTATCAGGAGGGACCAGTGCCTGGAGGAGGACTTCATGCTTTGGAAAGTACAGGGTCAACATAAAAGAGGAAGGTCCCAGTGAGGTGGACAGATACAGTGGCTACAACAATGGGCTCAAAGACAGCAGGGGCTGTGAGGACAGCACAGGACTTACAGTGATTCACTCAGTTGTACATAGGCTCTCAGTGGGAATGGACCTAACAGCATCTAACAACTACAGAGATAAGCACGTTCATTGTCCTGCTTTTTTATTTTTTTACAAGTATCCTGTCCAATCACCTTGTATCACTGGATGTCTCCCTCATCTTACTTTTTCGCCCTCTTCTCCCCTCCCACTTTCCCAATAATTAAGCTATAACTGAGCTTCATTATATAATGGGGAAGAGTGCTGTGTTAAAAAATGTTTCTCTAACTGGAAACAACATTTTCTCAAGTCCTGTCAAATAGGGGGCCCCTGAGAGGTACCTCAGTGTCAGAGCTGTTGCCATTCAGAGCCTCGATGTTTGGGTCCCTCCAGTCTTCTGAGAGTGAAGGGATGTAATTGTCTGTCAGTGCATCCCAAACCCTGTAAACAAAGAGAAGCTCTCATTAGCAAACATCTGCAGCCAGGCCCAGACTGGAGGAAGGAAGAGCGAGGCCAAGGGCGGAGAGTGGCTTCTGTGTGTGCCAGGCTGAGGTCATCTGCCCTCTATTATATAGGGCAAAGCAGCTTAAAAACAGAGTTGGAGGCACATCCAAGAAGATGGAGCCTGGCCAGGAGCTTCAGTGCAAAGGCAATTGCCTGAGGGAAGAGGACCCTCACCATGACACACCAATGGCCATGTCTGCAATCAAACCACCACTGGCCCTCAACCAACATGCCCAAATGTTTCCTTTCCTACAGGAAAAAAAAAGAGAGAGAGAGAGAGAGAGATAAAACCTGGGAAGATTCTCACTGAGACCAAGGTATCAGGTATGCATTTCTAGGTAACCAGCAACTTAAAACTCAATCTCAGGGCGGTGGAGAACTGATTCATAACTGACCTAACACTGGGTGTCTAAAACTGTAAATTACACAGGAAAAGATTGCCCATCTTTCTCCCACAGAGTGGGATTCAAACCCACTTTAGCAGATTCAAACCACCAGAGAAGTGCAGCCTTTGAGTTAGGAGCTTTTAGGCAATGAGCGTTTCCTGTCGCAACTTAGTGTTGGGAATGAAGGCTGTGGCATCTGATAATGGTAAGAGGGTAATGTTAATGCTATGACTTATTTTATTTACTTATTTCCCACAGTGCCTTAGAGACCTTGAGGATGGCACAATTCTATTCTTTCTAAATGCAGAGGTTAAGTGTGCTTCATCCCCATGAACATTCTAAGGCAGATAAACAAAAGTAACCATCAAATATATCTCTGTCTACACAATTCTTTCTAGTGGGATTCCTTTTATTATATTTATTTTGAAAATTCTAATACATAAATTGTTTAAAAGTGTTTTTAATAATCATTATTTAATTCAATTAAGCATCATTTCTTTGAGATGTTGCATTGATAAATGTTATATTGTATATATTCTCAACAATAACAATAAAAATAAATTATTTTTAAATGGTTTCTTTGGGGGGAAAGGGGTAAGTATTAGATAATTTCTGAAACATACAACAGGAAAATGCATAAATTAGTCAATACCAAGAGAAGGATACAAATTAGTAAACCAACCTCCTAAAATAACATGCTCTAAAAAAAAAAAAAGCAAGCTTGGAAGCAGGAGTGGCATCCACTTCTTTAAAAGCTTGCCTCCAGAAACCCTACGAACCTGGAGAGAGGATGAAAGTCATGCAGGCAAGTGTTAAAGACTTTCATTCATAGGGTTGCTATGAGTCACCTACGACTCGATGGCAACTAACAACAAACAACAACAACAACAACAACACTATGCTCTATAACTTTGTCTCACAGACTTTGAACATGTTGATAAGAGGAAACAGCCCTCAGAAAAAAACATCACGCATGGAAAAGTAGAAGGCCAGCTAAGAAGACCCTCAATGAAACGGGTTAATGCAGTGACTGCAACAATGGTTTTAAGCACAGCAAAGACTCTGAAGACAGTACAGCATCAGACAAGGATTCAACTGTTGTATGTAGATAGGGTCACTATGAGTTGAGAGTCAACTCAATTGGTGGCATTGCCAGTAAGAACGAACAAAAGTATTTGGCACTTGAATTTATATTAATTGCCATTTGTCAATTCCAACTTAAAGAAACCCTGCGTACAACAAAACAAAACGTGGCCCAGTCCTACACCATCCTCACAATCTGTTGTTTGAAATAATTCTTCTCAGTCTGTCTCTTTGAGAGTCTTTTGTGTTCAACTTGTGCTTTACCAAGCCTATTGTCCTTTTCCGGAGACTCATGCCTCTTGACAATATGTCCAAAGTACATGAGACTATTTTAATCCTCCTCATTTCTAAGGAGCATCCTGGTTGTACTTATCCTAGGAGAGATTTGTTCATTTTTCTGACACTACTCAGTATTTTCAATATTCTTTGCCAATACTATAATTCTCCAGTCTTCCTTAGTCATTGTTCCACTTTCACGTGCATATGAAACAACTGAAAATCCTGTGGGTTAGGTCAGAACCACTTCAGTCCTCAAAATGACATCTTTGTTTTGAATGCTTTAAAAGAGGTCTCTTTCCCAGGCAAGATGAACAGATATGGACAGATGAAAAGACCACTTGTAAGTTTGGCAGACTATTCTATTTCATGTTGGTGGTGTTGTTGTGTGCCACTGAATCGAAACTGACTTACAGCTGACCCTCCAGCAGATTTTCTGAGGCAGTAAGGAGGAGTTTGGCCATCTTCCTCCAGTCAAGCAGCTGATGGATTCAAACTCCTTACCAATAAGCCACCAGATCTGTAGGTATTGTAGATAACATTCTAATTTCATGTTAGTGTGTGCTATAAATACACCCATGGATAGAGCAAAGCTAACAGGAATTGTTGTTGTTGTTGTTGTTGTTGTTATATGCCATCGAGTCGTTTGCGACTCGTAGCAACCCTATGTACAACAGCCCTAAATCCTGCTCTATCCTGTGCCAATAGGAATAAAGCTATGTAATTCCCTTAACCAGAATCACAAACACTAAGGGGACTGCATTGCGGACATCTTGTCAATTGTCCACAAAAACAGCTTACTCTAATGAGCACCGTCAGGATCTTAAAAGGTTTTGAGTAGCCTCCTAGGTACAATTATTGGTATTTTCCTGTCTGGAACAAAAACAGAGATAAGAATAATTAAGACTAATGTACCTCTTAAACCTGAAGTTTCACGACCTTAAAATCAGAAGAACTGATGGTGTGGAGCACTTTGTAAGGGGTCATAGGGGAAGATCCTGGATAGAGTGGGAGGAAATGTGGAACAAAACCAGAAAAACAGCCAGGCTTAATGGGGAAACAGTTAACAGTTGTTGTTGTATACCACTAAGTAGGAATCAACCCGTAGCTGACCCTCCAGGAGGTTATCAGAGGCAGATTGCCCACCCTTCTCCCACAGAGTAGCTAATTAATTCAAACCAACTGCCTTTGAGATTGCAACACAGCTTCTTACCACTAGGCCATCAGAGTTCCCTAGAGGATAGTTGTAGTGTTGTTGTTGTTGTTGTTGTTACGTGCCGTTGAGTCACTTGTGACTCATAGCGATCCTATGTACAA
>NW_006399870.1:2901972-2910779 GCF_000299155.1 Elephantulus edwardii
GACACATCCTTGATGCACACCCTTCCCAATTTTGAACCATGCAGTGTTTCATTGCTCTCTTCTGATGACTGCCTCCTGGATCAAGAA
This sequence comes from Elephantulus edwardii, assembly GCF_000299155.1. Taxonomy (NCBI): domain Eukaryota; kingdom Metazoa; phylum Chordata; class Mammalia; order Macroscelidea; family Macroscelididae; genus Elephantulus; species Elephantulus edwardii. Next base: position 2,902,060 of record NW_006399870.1, read on the forward strand.
TAGGTTTTGCATTAGCACAATCAAATGTTCTGGGATTCCCATTCTTCTCAGAGTCAGCCACAGTTTGTTGTGATCCACAGAGTCAAATGCCTTTGCATAATCAATGACACAGATAGACATTCCTCTGCTACTTTCTGCTTTTAGCCAAGATCTGTCTGACATTACATATAATATCCCTAGTGCCATGGCCTCTTCTAAATCCAGCCTGCACTTCCCGCAGTTATCTGTTGATGTGCTAGTCATTTTTGGAGAATCTTGTTTGCATGTGATATCAATATTACTATTTGATAATTTCCATACTCTATCAGATCACCTTTCTTTGGAATGGGAACAAATATAGATCTTTTCCAGTCAGTTGCCCAAGTGGTTGTTCTCCAGATTTCTTGGCACAACTTGGTGAGCACATCTAGGGCAGTATGTGTTTGTTGATATATGTCAATCAGTATGCCATCAATTCCTGGGGCCTCGTGTTTTGCCAATCCTCTCAGAGCAGCTTGAACTTCTTCATCACCACAGGCTCTTGCTCACATGTTATTTCATTAAATTTTTCTGTGTCCACCAATTTACTTTGGTACAATGACTCTGTATATTCTTTCCATCTTCTTTTAATGCTTCCTAGATCATTTAATATTCTGCCCAAAGCATCCTTAAGTATTGCAACTCAAGGTTTGAATTTGTTCTTCAGTTCTTTTAGCTTAAGAAATGCTAAGCGAGTTTGACCCTTTTGATTTTCTGACTCCAACTCCTTGCACATTTCATTGTAATACTTTGTCTTCTCACACTGCCCTCTGGAATCTTCTGTTGAGCTCCTTAAGATCTTGATTTCTTCCCTTTGTTTTGGCTTCTCAGAGCTCCAGTGCAATATTTAGAGTTTCTTCTGATATCCACCTTTGTTTTTTTCTTCCTCCTCTGTCTTTGTAATGACCTTTTGCATTCTTCCTGGATGATATTCTTGATATCCTCCCACAGCTCATCCAGTCTTCACTTACTAATGTTCAAGACCTCAAACCTGTTCCTGAGATGGTTTTGAAATTCATGTGGGATATACTAAATCCCAAATTTTGGCTCTTGTGGACATGATTTAGTTTTCCTCAGTTTCAGTTTGAACTTGCATATGAGTAGTTGGTGGTCTGTTCCACAATGAGCACCTGGCCTAGTTTTCAGAGCTGATACTGAGCTTCTCCAATGATTCTGTCCACAGATGTAATTGATCTGATTCCTATGCATTCCATCAGGTGAAATTCATGTGTATTGCCTGCATTTATGTTTCTTAGAGGATAGTAGAATTCCTAAAACTTTGGCCCTTAAGCATCCTTTGAAGATGGAACAAGAATCGCCCCATTAACTCAACTTTCAGCCAAATAGACGAGCCCACAATGTAAATAATACCTAAGAAGCAGTCACTTCTTAAGATAACTAAGCACTTGCTACAGAAAGTTAAACACTGCAACTTCGATATGGATTTCATCTCAATGTCAAGAAAACAAAAAATCCTCATCACTGGACCAATACACAACATCACAAAGGACAGAGAATGAATTGAGACTGTCAACAATTTCATCTTACTTAGATCCACAATCAACACACTCTTGATACCAGGAGATCAAGAGACATATTGCACTGAGAAAGTTTATAGTCAGGGATCTCTCCAAATTACTGAGGAGCAATGAGGTCAGACTGAGGACTAAGGTGTGCCTGATTCAGGTCATGGTCTTTTCAGTCACTTGCTATGCATCTGAGAGCTGGACAACGATGAAGGAAATGGATTAAATGGAAATAAGAATTATAGAGAAAAGTGCATTTACATTGTGGATATTGTTATTAATGTTATAAAATAATACTTACATGAATGACTGAATAAAAAACCAATTTACTTTGTAAACTTTTACTCAAATCATAAGATGGAGGGAAGAGGTCTTTTCTAGAAGATTTTTTTCATTGCAGCGTGTTATATCTTGACTGCTGCTTCCATGCATATGGATTGAATCCAAATAAAATTAAATCCAGTCAATCTTTTCTCTGTGTATCATGATGTTGCTTATTGGCTCAGTTGTGAGGATTTTTGTTTTCATTACGTGAAGGGGAATCCATACTGAAAACTGTAGTCTGTGATTTTCACAAATAAGTGTTTCAAGTCTTAGAGTAAAGCAAGCAAAGTTAGGCCATTTGATTATCACAGGTTGTTGATAAGTGATCCTCCAACTGGATGTCACATGTCTCTTCGTATAGTCTGGTTTCTAGGATTATTTCTCCAGTGTATAGAATGACTGAGTATGGCCAAAGGATACAATTATGATATATTCATTCCTTGATTTTAAACCATACAATATTTCCTTGTTCTGTTTGAAAGATTGCTTCTTGGTCTGCTTCATCAGCATAACTAAGTCTCAAGAATTCCCATTCTTTGCAGTTTTATCCATAATTTGGTATGGTCCACACAGCCAGACATCTTTGCATAGTCAATAAAACACATGCAAACATCTATCTGGTATTCTCTGCTTTTAATCTAAATCCATCTTACATCAGCCTTGATATTCCTTATTCCATAGCCTCTTCTGAATTCAGCTTGAATATTTTTAGTAAAATTTTACTTGCATGCTATACTAATTATACTGTTTGATCATTTCTACAATTTTTTGGATCACATTTCTTTGGAAGGCCCACAAATATGGATCTCTTCCAGTGAGTTGGCCAGATATCTGTCATCCAAACTCTGGGCTAAGATGGGAAACACTTGGAGCACTGAGCCCAGCCATTTAAACACTTCAATTGATATTTCAGAAATTCTTGCAACTTGGCTTTCCACCAGTGTCTACGCTGTACCTTGGAATTCTTCATTCAATACCATTGGTTCTTGATCACATGCTACTCCTGAAGTGGTTGAATGCTGACCAATTAATTACTTTTAGTACAGTATTGCTGTTATATACTCTCACTTTATTTTAACAGTTTCTGAGCGTTTCAAAATTTTTCCCATGGAACCCTTCACAATTGCAATTAGAGGCTCTAATGTTTTCTTTGTTTTTTTCAGCCTAAGAAATCCTGAGAATGTTTTTCAAGTTTTCATTTTTTAATTCCAGGTCTTTGTACATTTTGTTGTACTTTTTTTTTTTTCAAGCCACCCTTTAAAAATTATTCTCTAATGTCATCATTTCTTCCATTTGCTTTAGCTTCTCTCCAGTCTAGAGCAAGTTTCAAGGGCTCTTCTGACACCATTTCGGTCTTTTCTTTCTGTTCTGTCATTTTAATTATATTTTGCTTTCTTCATGGATAATGTTCTTGAAGTTATGCCATGACTAATCTAGTCTTTTGTTATTAGTGCTCAATGTGTCAAAGCTATTCTTGAGATAGCTTTGAAATTTAGATGGGATAAACTCGAGGTCATATTTGAGTTTTCATACTAGCAATTGGTAGTCTATTCCATAGCTGGTTCTTGGCCTTGTTCTAACTAATGATACAGAGTTTCTGCATTGCCCCTTTCCACAGGTGGTTGTGTGTATTCCATCCAGCAAAGTCATATATATCACCAAAGCCATGTTTTCCAAGCACCAATCTTTCTTCTTTGCTTCCAATTTTTCCATGCCACCCATGAGTAACTTACAAGCAATTTGATTGTATGTTTCATCATTTTCAGACTGCAGAAGCCTATAAAACTCTTCAATTTCTTCATCCTTGGTTTTAGCGGTTTATGCATAAATTTGAACAACAGTTACTTTAGCAGGTCTTCCTTGTACATCTGAATATTATCCTATCTCTGAGAGCATTGTATTTCTGGACAGATCCTGAAATATTCCTTTTTGTTAACACTATTTCTCTTCAATTGATCATTCCTCATTTGATGAGTAATGAGGAAGCTCATTCTTCAATTGAGTATAATAGACCATATGATTGTCTGATTCAAAAGGGCCAATTCATTTCATCCCACTAATACCTAGGATATCGGTCTTCTTGTGCTTCAATTCTTTTTCAATAACTTCCAATTTTCATAGATACATATTGCACACATTCCACTTTCTGGTTGATAGTGGACATTTGTTGCTGTTTCTTCTCATGTTGAGTCATTACCACATAACACATGAAGGTCCTGAAAGCTTTATTGTATCCATGGCATTAAGGCAGACTCTACTTTCAGGAGGCAGCCCTTCCTAGGAACATTTTTAGTGTCTTCTGAACTGAAAGATCACTCTTCCACTAGTATGTCAGACAAAAATCCACTAGTATTTTTAGATTTTTTTTTCCCCACTGGTCAGTTTCTCAGAAATAAATCTCCAAAAAAAAAAGAAAGAAATCTCCAGGTCCTTCCACGTCTTGGCCTAGAAGCCCCCTTGGAACCTGTCTACCGTAGGTGACCCTGCTCGTATGTGAAATACCATGGTATAGCTTCCAGTATCACAGCCACCAGTCAGGCACTCAGTCCCAGCAACCTGATAAAGGTGGATTAGGATAAATAAGGATTCTATTTCAACTCCTTCAGGGGTCTGTATATGGCAAACTCTAGTATACCTATGAAACCAAAACATAAGGCATACATTTTATTTTGACCTAGTGGTAAGAAGCTGCACTGAAATCCCAAAACTGTGTGGTTCAAATCCACCAGCTGCTCCACAGGAGAAAGAAGGGTAATCTCCTCCCCTGCAATTTACTGCCCCTGAAAACCTACTGGAAGGTCAGCTATTAATTACTTTTGACTCAACGGCACAGAACAACAACAACAGAGAGAAAATGGCTATTTAAAGCTAAGTAACCATGTATACACATGGATCAAATTCAAAATAGCAAAATATGAGAATAGCTGGTTGAAATAAAATGCATACCATAATAAAGGAAGAAAAAACAAATATAAAAATCAGGAATTATTGGTGATATCTGGACTTATGAGGAATTTTTCTAGTGTTCATGTATGCAATTGGTGATAAAACAAATAAATGTAACACAAGAAAACATAATTTAACAACAGTGTTTGGGACATCCGCTTGTTCTTCACTTTTCTATAACTTTGAGAAAGCACTCTGGAAGTATTAGCAGGATTTCAGAAGCCACTTCTTAAACCATGGGTTTAATGTCCAATGTCCACCAGCTACTATCAGAGCTGCATTAATTCGGCCTAACTCTAAATCCAAGTTCCATTAGCATTTAAAACTGAAAGGTTTGCTGTCTCCAAGACAGCACGCAGGCTATAAAGGTCTGCAGAAAATTGTCCTCACACCATTGCTTTGTATTTTGCAGATTAGACCACCAACAATGACCTGCACACATTCTCTAATCCCAGTTCTCCTAGGACCCCCCACCTCAGCTCTCCTACTGTCAGAAAGCACCACATGCACACGAGGCTCTGTCCTGAAAATGTGTCTCAGCAGAAAATGTGAACTTAGCAAAGTCCAAAATAGGCAAGTCTTTTATAGCTCTCCTAAGCAGGAGGGAAGCAAAACCCTTTAATGGACTGCACTACCTTTCCAATGACCTTGAAACCATTTGCTCTTTAAAGTGTGTTCCCATTTTTCTCACCTGAGTCTTCACCTGATATATTTATTAAGGATTTAATTTTCCAATTCTAGGTGTGTTTCCCCCACACACACACACCGAGTTCTAGGTTTTCTTAAATGATCTCAAACCTTTATCTCTGTGGGATTTAAACACACACTCCTCGTTTCCTTTCATATTTTGCCCAGGCTTTCTTCTTAATTCCTTTCCATCTTTTGATGTACATAATAAAATCTTAACGCAAAGAATTCTCCTCTCTTCATAATCACTTGCACACCCTTTTCACAGGGAGCTCTGGTGGCCTAGTGGTGTACAAAGCTGTGTTGCAATCCCCAAAGCAACTGGTCCAAATTCACCAGCTGCTCTCAGGGGAAAAAGGATGGGCAAGTAAATCCTTTGCCATTTACTGCCTCTGAAAACCCACTGGAGGGTCAGCTATGGATCAGTATCAACTCAATGGTTCCTAGTTTAGGGCACACAAACACAATCCTTCTCATAATTTAATAAAAATAACAGTAACAAATACTTATTAAGCATACACTATTTACCAAAAAACTACCTGGAGGGAGTAATTCACTTATTGTGCATTGTAGTTCTTTCTCACTCACTCATTGTCATGGAATTAGAATCCACTTATTTCTGTAAATTAGATGGGAAGAGATAGTCTGTATCTCTCCCCTGGAGCTGCTGGCAGATCTGAATCACCAGAGAGATGAGTCCTTTGGGTCAGCAGCACAATTCCTCATGTATGAGCTCTGGTGGCCTAGTGGTAAGAACCTGCACTTCAATCCCGAAGCACACAGTTTGAATCTGTCAGTTGCTTCATGAGAGAAGGATGGACACTCTCCTTCCATGCAATTAACTGCCTCCAAAAACCTGCTGGAGGGTCAGCTACCAGTCATTTCTGACTTGACGGTACTTAACCACAGAGTTCCTTCATTACAACTTTACAGATTAGAAAATACTGAAACATTGAGAAGTTATTTAACATGTCTAAAATCTGGTGGCCTAGAGGTAAGAAGCTGCACTGCTATTCCAAAGGAACATAGTTCAAAGCCACCAGCCGCTTCATGGGAGGATGGGTAATCACCTCCCTTGCGGATTTACTGCCTCTGAAAACCTGCTGGAGGATAAGCTATGGGTCAGTTCCGACTCGACAGCACAAGATCGCACAGCCTGTAATGGCAGAGGTAAAATTTGAACTCAGGCAAAACAACTATTCTCTATGAATTACAGAGTGCTTTGACATGAACACTGCAAAATAATACATCAAGTTTTTAACTATAACCTAGAATAATAGATAACTGCTTTCCGTGAAAAATCTATACTTGCATTCAGGACATCATATTTTCATCAGTTTACAGAAGGAGAATGAGAGGGGCATCTGGAGAGTGTAGCTGCTTTCTGTCCGGTCTCCAGGCCAAATTGAGATCCCAGGCACAGACAGAACACTGCAAAAGGCAGGGGAAGGGGACTGGAGGATGTGCTTACCAACAGGGGTGGGAGGAAGAGAGCATAGCTGGCTGTGAAAAAGAGAATGGAAAGGCTTTTATCCCCCAAGGAGCTGAAAAGTAACTACATGCCCTTTTAAAGGTTCCCTGAGGTGGACTGTAAAATTTCACTTCCTTGAGAAGCATCCCAATATTTACTCTTAGAGAAAGTCGAATTTAAAAACTATCCATTGTATCATCTACCACAGCACTAAGATTAAACAGATTGCTATCATGCTGCTCCGACACAATTCCATTTGCTCTTTCAATTCCTGTAACAGCAGAAAAACATTATATATATATATATATTTTATGGCCCTGGCTTAGTTGCTTCTAGAACTGATTCAACTGTCCTTCCCCATGTAGGACTAGGAATTTGGCCAAGGATGCAATGGAACGGGTTGTGCCATCACAAGGGTATAAAAAGCAACATGGCCAACAATACTGAGATATGGGGTATTTGCATTTCAGTGCTAAGATTCTTGCCTTCCATGCCAGAAATCCAGCTTTGGTTTCTGGCCACTGCTCCTCAAGTAGAGCCACTACCCTCCTATTGGCAGGTGAGGGATGACAGAGGTGGGGAAGACCCTCAGCTAGGTAGATTGACACAGTGTCTGCAGCAATGGGCTTGAGGGTGTTGGAGATTGTGAGGACGGCACAGGATAGGACGGGGTTCAGAACTGTTGTCCGTGAAGTCACTATGGGTCATACTCAACTCGACAGAACCTGACAACAACATGTTACTAAACAGGTTTCAACAGAGCCTCCAGACTAATGTAGACTAAATCTATCTTAAGAAAGACCTTCAATGACTTCTCAAAATCAGTCAGTGAAAACAGTTTGGTTCACAATGGTCTGATACCATGGTATACAAGGTAATCATGAGTCAGGATCAACTCAAAGGCAACTACACACACACATACACACATTATCCCTGACAAGCATGGTAGGCAGCCTGAGGGCTTCTGACAAGATTTCAACTTGGTAGCTCTACATTTACTTAAAATCCCCTAGGCTGGCTACTTCTGTTGGCCTTTATGTCTAGTCATGTCAATGTCTGTACTTGTTTTTATTGTTATATGTCATCAAGTTGCCTATGACTCATAGAGACTCTATGTACAACAGCTCTGAATCCTGCTCTACCCTGAGCCAACTTTATTGTCTCTGACACACCTATCCCCATTACCCCAGTCACTGAGTTAATCCAGAGGGTCTTCTTCTCTTGCACTGTCCCTCCTCCCTCCCAAGTATGACGTCCCTTTCCAAGAACTGGCCCCCTCCTTGCAACATGACCAAAGTATGTCAGATGGAGCCTCAGAATCCTTGCCTCCAAGCAGCAGCCTGGTTTCACTCTCCAGGACGGACCTATTTGCTCTCCTAGTGGTCCATGGTATATTCAATACTCTTCTCCAGCACCACAGCTCAAAGGCATCAATGTCTGTACTTAGGTATGTTAATGTAAATGTGGTTTTACATTCATATTAGCACTTTCTTGTCTTTTAACAACTTTGTAGGTTCTTGCAAAGCTTAAATAAAATCAGTATTATCTCAGTCTTTTAAATGAGGAAACTGAACTTCTAAGAAGCGAATTTTCCTAAAAACCACTTATTATTCAGTATTTCTTTGTTTTTAACTTATATCATTGCTGACTAACAGTTTCCTTATTATTGTTGTTTTTACGTGCTGTTGAGTCACTTGCGACTCATAGCAAGCCTATGTACAACAGCTCTAAACTCTGCTCTATCCTGT
>NW_006399870.1:2911912-2914831 GCF_000299155.1 Elephantulus edwardii
CAATTCTTTTTAATACTTATATAAATAAAAATAAGGAAATATATGTCATAAATTATTCTAGATTCCATATTTTAACTTACCCAAGTTTTACCTCTATTTGCAAAGTTCTGTGTGGGAGTTTGGACGCTGGCCAGTTGGAAATGTGTCCAAATAGACAACACTAGACAGTACTATAAGCCCAAGATAATTTTGGGCTGCAGGATGCCCATTGCCATTTGTGGGCCACCTTGGACATTCTAGCCTTTAGGTCCTAGTTCTTATAGCAAAGGGAAAAGGTAATCATATACTCATGAAAGAGGTTCTGGAATATTTTCTGAATTCAAAAGCAAAGAAATAGGTAGGTAGGTAGGTAGGTAGGTAGGTAGGTAGGTAGGTAGATAGATAGATAAATAAGGATTATATAGATATATTGCTAACCCTCCATTGCTACTTGGAAATACCACATCCTGACAAATCAAAGATAAGCTGATTTGCCAACTCACAATTAGCCAAATAATTCCAAGCAAGTACTAAAGAATTCAAAACTGCTAATGAAACCACTGCATTTCCTTTCTTGTACAATCTTTACAGAGGCTCCTTTGACCAGGAATTTCACTGTTTTTGTGTTTGGTGCTATTGTTGTTAAACACCATCAAGTCAACCCTATCTCATGGTGACCTTATATTCAATAGAACAAAAGGTTGCTCAGTGCATCCTTCTTCAAAATCATCAACATATTCAATTCTATTGCCACTATTATGCCAATGCAATTAACAGAGGCTGCCCCACCCCTCATAGCTTCTCTATGCTTTCTACCCATGACGATCCACCCCACACATCTTCATTTTTAAAAGAAGCAGCTCCCTAAATACTGATCAAGTTCATGGCACTAGGGCTTTGCTTGAGGAAGTGACAGCCACATAACATAATAAACCGTCCTTTTCCTTTGTCTCAGCATCCTTCTACAGTTGAAATATCTGGACTTATAAAACAAAATATTATCATTTAATTGTGCCTTTCATTTTAAGATGTAAAGAAGCATTAGAATGGGTGGCTCTGGAGGACATTATGCTGAGTGAACTATCTCAGTCACAAAAGGACAAATACTGCATGGTGCCACTGTTGTAAAACAGGACTGACCTTGGGGTTGGGGAGAGACTGAGAAAGATGGGTTCAATAATGTATACCGCATTGAAACATATGAGGGAGAAAACTGTTTAAGAGGGATATGTGATTAGGTATTTTTATCATGACAGGAGTCTAGAGCGAAAGCTACATGGTGGAGTGGACCTGGGGGAGGGTTTGTAAAACAATGAAAGAATTTTTCTTTTACTTTTTCATAAGGTTAGTGTACTAGGGGGGAGGGTTGGTGGGGGGGAAGTGCAACAGTGAATGAATGGAAATCCAAAGTCTCTGTAAATTTTTACTGAAATTAATAATAAATTTACATTAAATTTAAAAAAAAAGAAGCATTAGAGACACTGCATGTCTGGAAAATGCAGTGTTAGTTTCTTCTCCACAGCTTCCTTTCTCCACAACTGTCCTCATATCATACTTTACCTCTAAGGAGCGATTCACCCTTTGGTCTCAGACAAAGCAGTCAATGAAGCAGAAAAGTCTGAAAAATCAGGCTAAGAAGAACAATAATCCCAGATGATAAGGCAATTAACTTTGAGTGGCCTCTGCTAATGTGCTACAAGAGAGTTAAGAACCTCCCCAGTCGACCTCTTACTCAATGAGGCAGAGGGAGCATTGGACGGAAGAAAATGATTTGTTGGAAGCAAAAGGATTGAAGTGCATCTTAAAATGTCATTGTCAGTGCACTACCTGTGTAAGAAAAGAAATTAGATTCTTGGCAAATATTTAGCCACACTTTGTCAAGACTGAACTCAGAAGGTTTCAAAGATGAAGGACCCATGCAGTTAACTAGAGTTAAGCAGTTTGGCCAAGGTCACACAAGTTAGTGAGAGGATGGAAATTGGAATTCATAGTCTTTGTGTTTCTAGCTCATTGCCTGGTGTGTTGGAGTAGAAAAGAGCAAATAAAGCCCAGGGCAACTTTTTTTATATATATACAGAGGTCAAGCTGATTCTATCAGACTCAGAATCTCAAATGCATCAGATTGAGACTTAAAATTGAATACAAACATATAACCCATGGGTTATAGTGCTGATCATTTGAGAGAAACGGTTGGGCTCTGTGATCATACCCTCAGGTTAGCATTAATTAAAATGGAGAGAAAGGAACAGTGTGAGTGCAGATACATTAGATGTATCCACAAAACTGGCTATTATCATTCACCTAACTAATTATTCAATTTCAATATTTAATTTAAAAGTATGATTTGACTACTTACTATGCCAAGCACAGTCCTATGCACCATGCACAAAACTAAAAAATAAGGATACAATAGTGCCTAAGGCAGAGAGAGAGCAAATCTTGTGTTCAGAGTCTTGGTAGCCGTCCAATAAGCACCAATCTCTTCAGTAGAGTCAAGCTCAATCCCTAAGAGTGTGCCTCCTTTCTCCACTTATTTAAGTGTAATTTTTCTCACTTAAATAGATAAGTGGGGGGAGGGAAAAGACTCCTGCCACAGAGTCCAGTCTGACTCAAAGTGACCCTAAAGGACAAGGCAGAACTGCCTGCAAGGACTTCAAAGCTGTAAATTTTTATGGAAGTTACACTGCCTCTTCTTTCTCCCTCAGGGTTCAAACTTCTGACTTTTTGGTTAGTGGTTGAATGCCTTAGCAACAGTGCCACTAGAGCTCCTAGACTCTAAAAAGAGGAAAGAAAAAGTCAAGTTGGTCCAAACTTCCTGGATCAATTACTTGGCATTTCTTTGTGCAATTCTTAACGTACAGTTGATGCATATTTAAGCACTACTGACAATTCAGACATATTTTTTTCCTAAATGTCTAAAAAATAAGGCCCCCGGAATAG
>NW_006399870.1:2916425-2916974 GCF_000299155.1 Elephantulus edwardii
CAAGGATTTTGAAGCTCTGTCTCACATACCTTAGGCATGTTGTCAGGAGGGACCAGTCCTTGGAGACAGATATCATGCTTGGAAAGGTATTGGGTCAGACAGGAGAGGAAGACCTTGCATGAGGAGGATTGACAGTGACTGTGTCAATGAAGTCAGGGGTATCAGAGATGATAAGGGTGGCTCAGGAGAGGGCAAGTTTGAGAGCTATTGTACATAGGGTTGCTGTGAGTCTTAGTTGACTCACTGACACATCATAACAATTCACATAATATTTAATAAACTGCCCTTCCTTCTCTTTCTGGTCCTTCCTTGAATAATAGTTTCTCGCATGCCTTTTCTTAGCTAGTAGGTGAGGCAAGGTCTCCAACTACCAGAGGGATTGCACCCAATTATCACCTTTATTGTGTCCAGGGTAATTCACTGTGCACTCAGTTCAACTTTTACTCTTTCCCTTTTGGACATGTCTTAACACTGCCAGATAACTTTTCACAATAAGAGCTTGTAGGAGATGAAATCAGTGAAGTGGGGAAATGACAGCCTTTTTAACAA